>NW_024395977.1:13938079-14083629 GCF_016617805.1 Bactrocera tryoni
CATTTCTGCATATATATAAAACTTATTTATTGCTATAAAAAAGCGAAGTCATTGCGTGTTCATAGAGAGTATATGAGATGGGCGTAAAACCGTGGAGCAAACATACCAAAAAGGAGATCATAATTCGGTTTACTTAGGTAACTACAATTTATATGTGTATGTACATACATAAATACTAAAATGAAATATATTATAGGTGATTCTGGTTATCCACTACACGAGTATCTATGGACGCCTTTCCGAAACGCTTTACCAGGAACAGTATAATCAAATTTTAATAAGAAACATGCAATGGCAAGGAACGTAGTTGAACGAACAATTGGAGTGCTGAAATGTCGTTTTCGTTGTATACTAGGTGAACGTAAACTACGATATCCACCTAGTAAAGCAACTGTTATTGTAAATGTTTGTTGTGCTTTACACAATATTTGCAAACAATATAATGTGAATGATCCTGAAGAAGAAACTTTTGTTGATGTGGTAGTACCACTGGAACCAGTTGAAGGAAACTTCAGTGGAACAGCAACAGATCATCGCCGAAGACAAATTGCGTATGCATTGTCATAGTTGCATCCCTCAAATATATGTATACATAACTACAATAAAATAACTGAAATTAATTTTGAATTGCAGGAAATACGTTTTTATTTTGGTATTTCAATTTTTTTAATTCTAATTCTTTTAGTTTTATTTCAATTTTTTCTTTATGTCGCCTATTTTTTTTCTTTTATATTCTTCCTATGCTTTCTTTCTTCTTTCATTTTATAAAGTGCCATAGTTTTCTTTTTTTAATTCGTAAATTTTTCTGTTGTATCTAGAAATTTCATTACACACACAGAATTAATATTTTACATAATACCGACAATGCTTTCCTTCGCGTTTTCCGCTTGTTTCTTCAAAGCCTTCATGCGCAAATTTTCGCGCTCCTCCACTCTGCTTGTAGGTGCCTGCCTAGACGAAATGCTAACATTTCCAGCCTGTTCAGGCTGCACCTCGACATCTTCCAGATTTTCTTCTTCTAAATATGCAGGTGCAGGTGTAGTGCTACCAAATGCGGCTCCGCTTGGATTCATTGCCGTGGACAAGCTGAGCAGCTCGTCCACGGCCTGCTCCAAAGGCGTTAAACTCCGTTGGTAGTATGGTCCTCCATCTGCGGTTGCAATCTCCTGTCGATTATCTGCAATTTTCCTTTTTAATTTTAATTAATAGTCCAACCAAACCTAAGAAATACACAAATTAATACAGATATGTACATATATGCAATCAAAATTGTTTATTCTTACCTCATTCCATTCGCTGCCACAACGTATTGGAGGGCCGATATAGTTTAACTCTGAAGCAATTGCTTTCCACAACTCCATCCTATTTTTTTTTTGTTGAGTCAAACGGCGCCATTCCTCTGGCTAACTCAGGATTTCCTTCCATCAACTTCACCAATACCTCAAATTGCTTTTGAGTAGTTCGTTTTATTCTGAAAATAATTAAATTTATAATGAATTAAATACAATAAATACATTTTTAAAATTTACTAACGTTTTCTCCATTCTTAATCAGATTCTCGAATCAAATAAACGTTCGCCAATTTTTGACAGTTGATAAATTCGCAAGTGGCAATACCAAATATTCATTTTCGTTAGTTCTTTCGCCACTTCGTGGCGAATTTACTGTGCGCTCGCTACTCGCAATTCGAAATAGCGAAATTCGCCTAAAATTTCATTCGCTTCGCTAGTGACAATGCCAGCATTAGTCGACGGTCTGAGTTCAAAACTTTTAGCATACAAGCCACATTGTTGGTGTTTGTCGAAGTCGTAGGTCTCCCAGCACGGTCTTCATCAGTGACCTCTTCTTGCTAAAGCAACATCTGAGAAGCCTGCTTGATCATATTGGACGTCTCTGTCGGAGATTTACCGAGTTTCACACAGAATTTAATCGCGTACCTCTGCTCTAACGAACGCTGCATTTTTGGCTTGCACTACTCACAGAAACACGTTGCGCAAAAATGTTTGTTCTGATTCTCTAGGTACTCGGAGATAACTGACCAGCCACTCGTTCTTTAGCTAGGAACGCCCTCTGCCTAATTCAGTCGATACGTACACGCTCTGAAGTACAGTCGCGGCGGAAGAAAATCAGTCCTTTTACTTTCCGGAAAAACCCCATACATTGTGACAGAAAAGTACTCGGAAATTGTAATTGTAAATTCCTCGACATCTCTCGCGAGACCGTTCGAATGATTTTGGTGGATATTGTGGATATGAAAAGTATCGTAAACTGGTCTTTTTGGGCATGCTTGATGGTGCGAATTCTGATCCCACATTCATGGAGAGCATTATAACTGTCGATGAGACGTGGGTTCAGATTTTGACATGCAAACTAGTCAATAATCATTGGAATAGAGTGAAAAAAACGTGCCGAAACCAAAAAAACAGGAAAAAGCTGCTCAAAAATCAGTGTGATGCTTGTTGTTTTTTTCGATATTCGTGATTTAGTGCATCACGAATTTGTTCCGGAGGGACAGACGGTCAATAAGTAGTTCTATTTGCTCGTATTGAAGCATTTGCGTGCGAACATCCGTCGAAAACGGCCGGAATTGTGGAAGAACCATTCATGGATTTTACACAATGCTAATGCACCATCCCATTGAGCCACGATTGTGACCGATTTTAAAACCAAAAACGCAATGAATAGCATCGATCAACTACCGTATCCATCGTGAGATTTTTTCTTGTTGGAACCTATTTTCAGTCGATCGAAGAGATAAAAAAATTCGCTAAAAGAGCTGAAGGTCATCCCAAAAGTAATCATTAAGTGTTTGGAAAACTGGAAAAATCGTTGGCATAGGTACATTACATCCGAGTCATCTTTGAAGGCGAATAAATAAATATTGATGATTTTGCGTTTTATTTACAATTTTTAGTCCAAATTTGTGCATACATTATTCTTCACTGTCTGCCAAGCTCAATAAATTTCGATACATGTCGTTTTGTTCACCGTATAGCTATCCTCCCAATGGTTTCTGCAGTAATAATTATATAATTATATTGTAATTAAAAACTTCATATTTACCATCAACAACCCAAACCTACCATAGATGCAAAAAAATATTGTAAAAAAAAATCTTAGGCTACCCATTACTATATTTATACAAAATTATTTATTAATTAATCCTGCCATAAATTCTGTTACAAAGTTTACAATGCGAAAGACGAGGATGAATTTGTTGAGAAAGTACCGTTATTTTTGAGGTTCACTCCAAATCATTGTCATCGTAAAAGGCATTGACTTATGATTTCCTTAAAACTAACGTCTTAACGTTCAACAAGTATTACAGCATATTTTTGCACAAAAAAAAATATGTATTCAATAATGTAAAAAATCATTTTGCCTACGTGCTTTCTTCGGAGTTGACAAAAAACGTGCCCCAACTGCTGACAGGATTCCGGCCGAATAAGTAGCTAAAACAAAAAACTTCATAACGTTTATTAAACTTAAAGATATTTCCTATACAATTACCTGCAATTTTTGTAAAATATCAAAAATTAATAAATTGACTTAAATTTGAAATAAAATTTCGTGTTTTTAAGAAAACAATTGTCGTTTTTTTAATGCCAAAATGACAATTTTCAGCCAATCAAAAAGATCGTAGGGCATTGTATAGTAAATGTATTCAACAAAACTCAGTTTAATTTGAAGCCGATCGATCAATTTCTCATTGAGTTATGCCGTCAGCAATTTTGAAAAATGTCGTTTCAGAAAAACGCGTTTAAAGTTTCACTTATAGTATATGTATATGTTTATACCTGCGAACGATCGCCCTTTAGAACGCAGCCATTTAAAAAATATTGAAGATACGACCTTGCCGATTTCGCAGGATATTTTTGGAAATATAAACTATCGAAAAAGCAAAAAAATTGTTTTTTTTTTTTTAAAGTGTCACACTGGTATAGCCCCTTAATTGTTTAGAAAATCGACTTTATTTTCTTATGCGGTCCAGAGTTAATAGTAACTGAACAGGATATATTAAGTTTGCCACGGAGTTTGTAACCTCCAGAAGGAAACGTCGGAGATCCCATACAATACATACAGTGTCGGACAAAACATATTGGACTGATGGCTATGAATGCTAAAAACATGTCGTATACTCCAAATTACAATTTTGAATATAAAAAAAAGTATTTAAATATAAAGACATATGTTTATTTAGTGAAACAATTGGGGTACTCACAACCCGTCGTAAAGCAAAAACAAAATTGTTTTTGGATTTCATACAAAAATGAGTTTACACATTTACAATTCTCAATGCTATGTTTTAGAATCGTTATAACTTATAACTTTATCAGACTTGTGAAAACCCTAAATAAAAGACCTTATAATTTTTTACATTTTATACAAAAAAAAGTACGAGTACCCTACATTGAATGCGACAAAAAATAGTGTCAGTTTTTCGCAATAAAGGTCGAAAATCCCGTTATTTTCTGACGATTTTGCATTCTCTATGTAATTTAAACAGCGATATAAAGAATCAGCATCATTATACCCTGAACAGGGTATATTAAGTTTGTCACGAAGTTTGTAACACCAGAAGGAAGCGCCAAAGACCCCATAAAGTAGTATATATATAAATGATCAGTATGTTGAGCTGAGTCGATTTAGCCATGCCCGTCTGTCTGCACATATACGAAGTAGTCCCTCAGTTTTTGAGATATCGTTCTGAAATTTTGCAAACGTAATTTTCTCTTCAAGAAGCTGCTCATTTGTCGGAACTGCCGATATCGGACCACTATAACATATAGCTGCCATACCAATTGAACGATCGGAATCAAGGGCTTGTAAGGAAAACTTTCGCATTTGACGTGGTATCTTCACGAAATTTGACATGGACTACTGCTTAAAGTGCTATACCAGTGTGACGAATGAAATTATATGAGAAAATACGCTATTGAATATTTCGAACTACTTTGAACGTAATAAGGTATATCTTCAACTATATTTTAAGATTTTTTTTATACAAAAACGAAGTTATGGGCTGTCTTCGGAGGCGCCCAACTGCTGGCATGATTCCGGCCGAATAAGTTTCTGAAACAAAAACATTTGTTCAGTTTATTATACTTAAAGATATTTCTTATACAATGACCTACGATCTTTGAAAAATATCAATAAATAACAAAATGGCGCAATTTTGAAAACAAAAAATCGTTTTTTTAGGTAAAAAGTCGTCGTTTTTTTAATGCCAAAGTGACAATATTCAACCAATCAAAAAGATCGTGGGCTATTGTATAGTAAATGTATTCAAAAATACTCAGTTTTAATTTGATTTGGTCAATCGGTCAATTTCTCGTTGAGTTATGACGCCAGCAAATTTGAAAAATGTCGTTTCGAGAAAAACGCGTTTAAAGTTTCACTTTTATAGGTTTGCACCTCTGAGCGGTCGCACTTTAGAACGCTGCCGTCCAAAAACTATTCAAGATACGACCTTCCCGATTTCACAGAATATTTATGGAAATATAAGCTATCGAAATAACGAATAAAAAGAATTTTTTCTTTGAAAGTGTTACACTGGTATATCCCCTTAAGGTAATAATATAATCTCCGCAATCTCTATAGCATATAGCTTCCGTATAAGCTGAACACATAGTTACTAAAAGAAATGCACCTGTGAAGGGTATATTAGCTTCGGTGCAGCCGAAGTTAACGTTTTTTCTTGTTTTAGTTTAACCAAGTGTATTTACATAAAAAGCCGTGACGCGATTTAAATTCTATTAATTACGAAGAAATTAATAACAAAAAGTGGCCATGGCTGGAAACAAACATTCAATTCAATTAAAATTAATTATTAAAGCCTACAAGAATAAATTATCAAAAAAAGAAAACATTTGTAAAAAATTATATATCAATAAATATATATATATATAACAAATAACAGCGAGCTTTATTTGAAATAAATTTAGATCTGTGACCATCTCACCACCGTGAAGGATGACCCAAAGCTACAAAACGATTCAAAATAACTTAGAGAATTAAACAAGTTTCCAGATAAGTCGGTAGCGTGGTTAAAGCCTTAAATTCGAAAGTTAGCAGCCGTACTATACAACGAAGAGCGTGTGCAGGTGGACTAACAAGTTAAAGGGCAGCTAAAAAGTCTTTTTTATCAAGAAAAAATCAACTCAACCGTTAACAATTCGCTCGCGAACACATCAACTGGTCAGCGAAACAATGCAAAACAATAGTTGTCTCTGTTGAATCAAAATTTAATTTGAGATATTCAAACGGAATGAGAAGAGTTCACCAACCAAAAAATAGGAGGTAAGATCCCCGATACTGCCAAGGCACGGTTAAGCATGGTGAAGGTGGCATTATGTATGGGGATGTTTTTTCAAGTTTGGTGTTGGACCCCTTCATCTAATCAATACCGCATTAAGGATCGATTCATATACAAAGACATCCTTGAGAACGTAATGCTTTCCCATGCCGAGTGCAATATGCCACTTTCATGGTCGTTTCAACACGACAACGACCTAAAGCACACGTGGAAACTTGTGAAAAATTGGGTCGTAGCTCAAAATATTAATATTAAAGTGGCCAGCTCAATCGCCGGATCTTAACCCTATTGAGATCTTAAGATATATAGAGAAGAGATGAATGGAGACAAAAACAAATTGTTCGAGTTGCAAAACAAGACAGATTAAGCATTCGACAGAAACAATGTTATAGCTTCTATGCCAAATAGATGCAGTGAAGCAATTAAAAATAATGACTATGCTATAAAATATTATAAAACAATAATTAAATCCAATATGTTTTGTCGCACTGAATATTGAATATGTTTAATTTTTTTCGTATAAAATGGCATGGAGTCAAATAATTTCTAAGGGTTTGTATGTTTTCATAAAATAAATAGTTATTCTTCAAATCTAAGTGATTTGTTTACATTTAAAATGACAATTGCGAGAATAGGAGATGATAATGTAACTCATAGGTGTGAGTCCAATATATTTTGTCCGACACTGTATATACCTAAGTCATCAGCTTGACGAGCTGAGTTGATTTGATCATATTTTCCATCTGCCTATTATATACATATATTATTAGTTTTTAAAATTTCAATTTGAAATTTTGCATATGTTCTCTTCATCCCAAGAAGCTGCTCATTTGTCGGAACCACCGATATCGGACCATTATAGGATATAGCTGCCATACAAACTGAAAGATCGAAATCAAGTTCTTGTAAGGACCTTTGGTTTTCGTGAAGGGTATCAAAGCGTCGGTGCAACCTGAATTGAATGAATAAATTTAATAGTTGTGCATTTAAATTTTTATACTCTTGCAACCTGTTGCTAAAGGGTATAACAGTTTTGTTCATCTAACTGTTATATACATATATGTGATCAGAAAGACGAGAAAACTTGAAATCCGGGTGACTGTCTGTCTGTCCGTCCGTCCGTCTTGAGTAAAACTTGAGATATCATGAAACTTGATATGATCCTTAGTACAAAATTACTAGTTCTTATATGGTCGTAATCAGGTCACTGCCACGACCCCAAATCGCCATTAGCCGAAAACTTATAAAGTGCCATAATTAAGCACTAAACTAAGATATAAAACAATATATAGGGTATCCCAGTAGCAAGGGGAACCTGTGTAACAATTTTTGGAAAAGTGGGCGTGGCACCGCCCTATTATAAGTTTAATGTACATATCTCCTAAACTACTAAAGCTACAATAACCAAATAGTCTCCAAATATTATAAGAACGACAGTGTGAAAGTGGATGATAAACCCGCTTACTCCCGAAATAAGTATAACAATTATTCAAAAGCAACTAAAAGCTCAAAAGTTTCACCTCTTAAATGGCATGGCTTATTAGGAGCCGGTGGGGAAATTAGATAATGGGCGTGGCAATCGCCCACATTTTAGTGAAATATATCTCGATACCTCGACCGACCGATTTTCGAAATTTAGTACGTGGCATTCTTCTCATATTCCTTGGTCACAGCAGGAGAATTGACGAAATCAAACAACAACCACAATCTACTTCCCATATAACACAATTTTAAATTCCACTTGATTCTTTCTTCACTTTCCTGTATACAAATCGTTAAGTTGTTAATAAAATTTTCACCGTTTGCACTATCAATTCCTATTGCCGCCTTTTGATCTTCACAAAATCTCGTCCAAAACGAACCAAAACTGGTCAAGCCTCTAGGTAATTGAATATGTGGACCCTCAGCATCTATACTTGACTTTTGACTGAAAATATCGGTCCATGTGTGAGATATACAAACGAAATTCAGACAGAAATTCGTTTCCTGACAGTGGAATATCTGTGTAAACAAATGGGTTGAATATTATACTTCCCCCAGCCCCCATATACCTATTATAAAGTTCTTCGAACTCCCGGGTGACTTTATGCTGCATATACCGGCCAATATTTGAGTTATCTCAATAAAAATGGCAAAGCGTGTTTTACTCATAACAGTATTTCTTTTTGTCTACAATTGGGCGAAAACTTGACCTAGCCCAACTCCCAAATGCTACGTATAATGATATTTGTTTTTCTAACAAATCTAGTGTAGAATTTGTCGGTCTGTGGGTTATATAGAGTATACTACTGTGGTCAAATTGAAAGGTGAATTTTGTCCATTTCATTTCCTTCAAAGTAATACCCTCCCGTTGAAATACACTTATGCCAACGAATTTTTCAGTCATCATAGCTCCAAACAATATTATTATTTTTAAGTACAAACAACCAACAATATCAATATTTTAATGCTATAGCGTGAACAATATTTTTAGCCCATATTTAGCGAGCACAAACAAACTGGATGGTTTACCCACTCGAGAGTATGCTACGTACAATTGCCCGTGTGAAAAACATGGTGTACTCAAATCTAAGCCACAAATAGACATCGTTTGGCCTTGGGATTTGCTGCTATACCGGTCTCTTTCGACCAATTCAGCGATTTTATCGCAATTTTCGACGACAGGCCTTCCGGAGCGTGGCGCATCTTCGACCACCTCTACACCAGAACAAAAACGTTGAAACCATCGTTGTGCGGTGGAAATGGAAACTGTATTGGTTGAGCCTTGCTTGCGGGGCATCCATGTTTTTGTTTGAGTCCATGTGAAATAGCGTGGTACTTGTGAATAGAGTAATGTTCGTGCAAAGGCACCAAAATCATCCGCACGATTACACAATTCAAAAAATGCAGTGAGTGTACGTTGTCCACGCCGCGCCGAATCATTAATCGGTACGCATAATAATCTTTCAAGCTAACGTTCTTGTTTGTTTTTGTTAAGTAAAAACCCAAAGGTAAGTCTTCCTAACTTAACGGTTGAAGTGTTAAAAACAATAAATAAACAAATATCACCTGAAACAACAGTTGGTCGTGTTCTCTGCAAAAATAATTTACATGGTCGGATTGCACGTAAAAAGTCATTTATCTCTAGCGTAATTAAGAAAAACACGGCTAGAATTAACGAAAGCTCACGTTGATAAGCCTTTAAGTTTCCTGTTTATGTCAGTCGACCTCAGTAGTGTTGTCGGATTTTAAAAATTAAATCAACGTATTTGTGTTAAATTTTGGCCAAACACTTAACAAATATCATTGAGCATATCCACTTCGGGGAACACTCTTCGACTCAAAAGACAAGACATCAAAACTAATTCGACGCGAGAGCTGAAGGCCATCCCGGTGCCTATAAAAAATAAGATTGGAAGAAAGGTCAAATGGATGTTACTTTGAAGGCGATAAAATAAATTTAGATGATGATTAAAAAATTTTCGTTTTATTTATAAATTCCCGATATGTTCTTAACAGGGTGTACATACAAGTATATTGAAAGTAGAATTCAGTTCATTAAAATTTCTGAACATTTTAAAATTAAAATCTTTTTGAAACATCACTTTCGTTTGCTTCAATTTTAAATTTTTCTGCGATTTCTTCTTTTAAGAGCATACTGTTACGTCTTTTTCACTCGGTCGACCCATTCCGATGTAAATGCTCGAGTTTACTGCGATTGAACAGCTCCAAAGATTGTTTAGGATCATAAATTCTTTGTTCTATTCATGAAGGGTTGTCCAAATTAATTTTTTTTATATCTTCTGAGGGCCAGTTATTCATTAATTTTTTGTCTATAACAATTTTTTATTTATGAAAAGTTAAATTAATAACATAAATAACTGCTATTTTATATGTTGTATCATCACATACTCCTAAAATAAAAAATTAAGGAATCTGTTGGGCTGTTGCTTACTTCATTTCTTAAACTGAATAAATTTGTTAAGATTGATGAGTTATTATGTTATACATTTTTTAAAATAAATCAATTTTATAAAATGTGTATATTCTATAAAAAAAATTAATTGTTGCAGTTGGAACATTGGTTTTCGTATACTCGATTAATTTGTAAAGCTCTAACTTTTTTATGTATATACGCATGTATGTATATGATGCCATGGCAATGGTTTGTTATCTACCTCATTAAGCCTCTGTATGTTTTTCATAAATTGGTATGTGCCTTTAAAAAGGGACAAATTAAAACTTGTACTTTAGTTTTCTGGTTATGGTTAAGTGTTGTGTATTTTGTATTCATTCTCCTGTGCACTAAACTAATAAATAATACATTTATTTTATAGGACGGAATGGATCAGGGGGTTTCTGATTCATTTTACTCATACTTTCCTGGATATACAAACGAGTCTCAGAAACGACAAGAAACTTTGCGAAACCGGCAGCGCGAAAATCAACAAAACTTTTTAAAACATCAAGTAATTAAGTAAAAAAAATTATTACAAACAAATTAATATATTATATACAATGGGTTCAGAAATATTTGTTTAGCGCAATCGTGGTAAACTGTTTTCATATTAACATATGTTGAAATGCGATCAATGACGCGTGTAATTCAGAAAAGGAGTATTAAGCACCCTCAAAAGATGCATATTTATGGGGCACCTTTTGCTGAAGGATTTGAATTTGTTGTGTTTTACAGAAAACAGGAACGTCGTTAGAATTATAAAATTATATAATAAAATATATATAATATTATAAAATATTACTGTGAGTTAGCTGAAATGTTTTACGGCAAAAAGAAGCGAGTTTGGATACTGTAAGAAAACGATGATCCGAAACATTGAAGCAGACTCAATGGACACAAGAGAATTATATTGTTACTTAAGACTAATCATCTGCAGTCACCCAGAAGTTAATCTAATAGATAATGTTTGGGCTTTAATTAAAAGCCAAATTATGAAGAAAACATTTAACGTCAACAAAATATGTTTTTGGGTTTCTCCAACACACCTGAAGGTCTCGCTTTCTGTGGATTATGCAGATAATTATTTACGGTCGTTTGATTTTCTGAAATAAAATCCGGTCTCCTTTTACGAATTGCTTCGCGAAAGTTACGAATAATACTCAAACTGTATTCCCTGGTACAGTTTGGCCGGTCGGAAAGGAATTCGGAGGCGCACCACACCTTGATAATCGAAGAAAATTGTCAACAGTTAAATTAAATGTATGTACTATGACGATTTAACTCGTCACCTTCGCCGTTCAGTTCTATAATGATTTTTCTTTTGCCTTTTTGTCTTTTTGCCGCTGTCCAATTCTTCTTCTTTGATCGTGTCCCGTTACACAGCTTTGAGTTGGCGTCTTGCTGCTGCTAAGTGGTATGCAGTTTTACGCTCTGCGAGAGCTGTTGTGAAGCGCATTGCGTTACGCAACCCAGCATACAAGTATCGACGCCGCTATTCTTGGCGTAACCCAGCATACAAAATTGGCCAGCCACAAGTGGTACGTTAACTACCCCCGTTGTTAAGATCGAACGTCCTCGGGTCGAAGTAAAACTTTTCCGTACCAGGATATTCTTCATTTTAGCATGCTGCTATTGATTGTCGATTGGACGAATTTCGGCGCAGACGTTAACATTTAATTTAATAAGGCTTAAATGCGACATATTACTTATATGATACAAAACATTAATTCGAAATTATTCTTTTTCTTATAATGATAAGTTTTCAAAAGATAAATAGTAATAGTAGGAAAAAAAGAAAATGTGATTATTCAAAGCATGAAAAAGTGGACTCCTTTTTTTTGTGTTTTTTTTTCAGTAATATTAATAACAGATATGGTTACTCAAAGCATAAAAAAGTGGATTCTCTTTTTTTGTGTTTTTTTTTCTTTTTTGTTTTTTTTTTTACATTACTACTTTATCGAAGATTGCTCTTGTGTATCGGTTTGCCGTCAATCAAAACTGTGGTGCCAAGATCTTTCTCGATAATTTTTTCCATAAAAACTTTATCCAGTTTGTTACCAAGTCTTTTGTTTCGTCTTAAGAAAACTTTTTCCCCCGGATAATATGTTCTCAAAGATTTATTTACATTACACCTTTTTAAAGTTTTTTCCTGAGCTGCAACTAATATTTCCCTTAAACTTTTAAAACTTTCTTCTGAGTTACAGTAAAGTGCATCAATTGGCTTAGAATTAATTACGGAATGTATACTACAATTGTATTTGTGCGTTGCTAGTAATACCAATTCTATAATATCATCAATTTGCTGCTGGTTCTTAATACATCGAATAATTTCGAGCAACGTGGAATGGAGCCTTTCAACTTGACCATTACTTTCACTGTGGAGAGTTGGTATAAAGAACTGATTTATGGAGAAATTATCTCTAAGCAATGATTTTTCGTTGTCGGAAACTATAGTTTTAGCGTTTTTGAATATTAGTAAAATTTCCAAAAGGGCGTTTTTTATATCGATCATAGATCTGGACGCTATAGGCTTTACAATAGCAAATTTAGACAGTTTGTCTATGCAGGTGAGGAATAACTGTTTAGGAGTCATAAATATATCAATGTGGAGGATTTCTCCCGGCATTCTAGGAATAGGAGTTTGGCCTATCACTGGGTCAGGTGGTTTACGTTGATACTTATTTTCCAAACATATCTTGCAGTTCATAATAACTGTTTTCAGTAATTTTTTTATGTTTGGAAAATAGTACTCACTAGAAATTTGTTGGAAGTTTTCGTGTAACCCACGATGAGCTCGATTGTGTTGTGTTGCTATCGTTTCGAGCTGATCGTCCTTATTGATTAAATCTGTGGCAAGCAGTTCAGTATGAACAAACTTGACACCGGGAAAAGCTACACATATCGAGTTCTGTATTTCGCCTAAAGTGGGGAGATCGCAGTGTAATCCATTGGTAGCATTAGGATTAATAGCGCACTTTAAACACTGAATGAGACCTTCGACTGAATCATATGTAATGGTATGTCTAATCATTTTTTGAACTTGATTTAGATAGTAATAGCTGGTTCTTAAACTGATTTACCGCACACTTGACTGTCTTTATTATATTAGTTGATGATACCTCACTATGCAGTGTTTCGACAGACGCGGTGTCAGTTAGGTTATGAGAAAACTGTCTTGAAAGCGCATCAGCCACGTTATTTTCACTTCCAGGCCTATAAATGAAATTGAGGTGAAAATTCTCAATAAATGCCCGCCATCTCTTCAGTTTGCTGTTCGGATTTTTCTCTGACATCGCAAATATAAGCGGCTGGTGGTCAGTAAAAATTTTGATATGCTGTACTCCGTACAAATAATGGCGAAGTTTTTTCAACGCCCACACAATAGCAAGTAATTCACGCTCGTTGACAGCATAATTTTCTTCACTTGCCGAAAGTGTTCGCGAAATCATAGTTATCGGGCGATCGGATTGTATTAAAACCGCGCCCAGTGCATTAGAAGAGGCATCGGTCGTAAGCTCAAACGGTTCCTTATAGTCAGGATATTGGAGTAAAACATCCTCAGATGCTAATATGCGCTTGATCTTTTCAAATGCACGTAGTGATTCGGAGTCAAGATTGATTTCTGTTTGAGTCGAGTTTTTCCTACCTATCTGTCCGTTTGCACCGCGGAGGTGAAGAGTTAAGGGCTTAACAATGGAGGCATAATCTTTCACAAAGCGTCGATAATAGCCGGACAAACCGAGGAATGAACGTAAGGCACGCAGTGTTCTTGGGGTTTCATAGTTCAGGATGTCGTGCACCTTATCTGGGGAGGTTCTTATGCCTTTTTCAGTAACAAGGAACCCTAGAAACTCTACTTCCGTTTTGAAAAATTTAGACTTTTCTGGTGACACCCTCATTCCAGCATTTGCAAGCTTTTGCAGAATACGGTCGATGTGCTCCAAATGCAATTCTTCATTTGGAGAAAATATGATGATGTCGTCCACATAAACGTGGCAGAATTTCCCTATCACTTCGCGTAGGACGTCGTCGATAGTCCTTTGAAATATGCTGGGCGCATTTCTCAGGCCAAACGGTAACCGACAGAATTCATATTTCCCATTATTAATATTAAAGGCTGTTTTTTGTCTGTCCCGTTCACACATTATGATTTGGTGGAAGCCTGATTTTAAATCTAAAGTTGTGAAAAACTTCGAATTTCCAAGGTTAGCTAATATTACAGACGTATCTGGTATAGGGTATCGGTCCGGAATCGTTTTTTCATTGATTTTTCTAAAATCAATTACCATACGCAAGTTGGGCTTTCCATTCTCATCTACACCTTTTTTAGATACAACGTGCACGGGTGAATTGTAAGGCGAACAAGATTCCCGAATGATACCGTCTCTAAGTAGTAATTTAATCTCATTGTTAATGAATGGAGCTACTGATATGGGGTAGGGATAGCTTTTACTATAAATTGGATCATTTGTAGTTGTACGGATACGGGCCTGGATTCTTGTATTGTATGGCAATTTCCTGTCTGGATCAGCAAAAGCGTTAACATTTTTACTTATAATCTTACGGAATTGTGATTGAACTTTTACTGGTACTGAATCTTCCTCTATGGTAATTAGATTTACGTGATCACATGAAAGAAAGCGTAATTTAGCCTTACCGTTACGATAAAATAAATAGCCTACAACTGTGTCAATTATTGCATTGATTTGTTTTAGAAAATCGTACCCTATTATACCGTCAAACGTGCTTAGGTTCGACAACAAATAAAACGTTGAGGTATTTTCTAAAATGTTTATTTGACATTTTTTATTAATGATATTTTCGCCGTTTATCGATTTTAGCCTAAAACTCTTTTCCAAGGGTTTACTTCCCTCAAGAAATGATAATGGCTTAATGTAGTTTTTTGACGTACCAGTGTCAATCAGAATGCGAAGCTCCTGACCGTTTTTTCCTTTTTTGTTATGAACGGCAGGAGCGATTCTAGTTTAAATAATTGATTTGATCACTATAATCTGATGTGACATCATCCTCATCATAATTACAGTGATCTCTGACATTTTCGTTATAATCGTCCTCATAGTTTTGATATTCGTGATCAATCGGAGATGGCCCTACTTCTGGCATAAAGTTAACCTTCTGTACCTTACGAAACGGTGAACGGTCAGAAGATAATCGGTCATTGGCACGTTTAAACGCCACGAGCGGGGTAGGGTTTGGATTTTGTGTGTTCGTAGTATATTTAGGAGAATGAGAATGTTGAAAAGGGGAATTTTGGAAATTATTACGCTGCCTATGGAAGCTTGAACCGTTATCAACTTCCATGAGGGTTGGGTTATTTAAGTTCTGGTTTCTGGTCTCTATTGGCTGATAGTGGTGCAATAATGGTCTTGGCCGAAGAAACTTATTTGCGTTACCCACTGCAAAAGCCTCTGCGAATTCATAACGCCTATGACTGGTTTGCAGCTCTTGTGCAACCGCCAAGGCTGATGGGAGGTCCTTGGGTCTTGCAGAGAATAAGATATCGCATAACGGTCTTCGGAGACCAGATATGAAAACGCGTAATGTATTCTCCCTAGTGCGTTCATTTAAAGCTGCTATGAGCTCATTGTTACCGTTGTGGATCATAACATGTTTATTTATTATCAAGGATAACTTTTTGTCTACCCTATTATAGTAATCAGTGATAGGTAAATTGTCCTGCCTTAAAATACTCAACTCATTCTCTAGCACATATAGTGGTTTTTTATCTGAATAAGTCTGGTCAAGTCTTGCAATTATTGCGTTGAAATTCAAAATAGTGTTAAAGTACGCAAGAGTGGAGTTAGCAGATTCGATAATCTTATTCCTAAAAATGCCCATGGCAATATAATACTTCTCCGAACCCTCCTCATAATAAGTCATGGCAAAATGCGCCGCACTACGCCAACCCGGGTACGAAGCGAAATCACCCTTGAATTCCGGCAAATACTTAATCAAATCTAAACTTGCATTGTCTTCAATTAATGGGTTTATCGCAACCGGCAAGTCTGGTTCGACGCTAGGTAACTGCAAGACATTAACTGCCAAAGTTAACTGACGAATCTGTTCTACCAGTTCCAACTTAGTGCGCTCGTTGGTCTCGTTAACGATTTGCAGCACCTGCTCTCTACTGACACTCATTTTACAAATTTTGTTTTAAAATCTTTGATAAGGGAAATTTGCTCCAAAAGAAAAAAATCAGCACATAAAAAGCTTAACTTTTTTTTGTTTAATATTCTCTATTTCAGGAAGATTTCAAATATTCCTTTAAAGCCGAGAAAAAAAAAACTAAGACTTTGTGGCAAATTCACTTAATTTTATGGAATATATCGAAATAACAAAAATTTTATTTCAAACTCTTTAAGCTTAACAAATTCAAGATATTATTAGTAAATGTAGTTTAACGCAAAACGTGTACTTTATAACCACGTGCTTCGATTCAAAAATTTTCTTCTACGCGTTTTTGTTTTTCTGTTTTCCACAACCTAACCTTACTTTTGTTATGAAAATTTAATCCACTTTGAACATAATTTGAAAAATCACTTACATGTTTTATTTATTTTTTTTATACATTTGGAATAGATGATGTTCTTGGTAATATAAAAATGGTAAATATTTTACATAATAAAAAAAATTTCATAATTTATTCAATTATTATTTAATTCACTTTATTAATATATTTCTTAAAATATTTGATTTTAGATTTATAAAGGCACTTGACGCAACAAGTGCCAAAATGATTTGCATAACATTGTTTTGTTTGAATTATTCAATTAATTCAAATATTATGCCAGAAAATAGCAAAAAAGAAAAAAAAAAAAAACAACAAACACATTCTGGAGCTGTAGCACATAAAACATTTTCATTTGCTCTGCTGTGCTACCGCTCCCAATTTTTTGCTACCGCTACGCCAGAGCATAGGGCAGAATTTAATTTTTTGCTCCCGCTCCAGCTATAGTTTTTTACCTAACAAAACTCGGAGCAGAGTAGAGCACATACTTTACATTTTTATGCTAAGGCTATGCTGCGGCTCCCGACAAAGTGAGAGCGGTAGCAAGAGTAAAATGAAATGCTACGAGAGTAGTTTTTCAATCGCTGCACTGCACATTGTACATATGCATGTATGTACATATATTTCTACATATTCCGCTTTAATATGTATGTTTTACACCATCCTGCTAGCTTTTGATGATCAAAAACCAATGGGTATTGCGGGATATACATATGCCAATGTCGACTTTGAAGCAATTTGTAACTATACATTTTTGTACAAATATTTAAGTATATTATTATAACAAATTTCCCACCGCTTAATAACGTACTGAACATTTTGGACGATTTAATAAAAAAAATGTATTTTATTTAAATTGTACCCTATGTCAATGTGGTATATTTTTCACCCTATGTTTTTCCGCGTGTATGTAAGTACATATGTATGTACCAGAGGGCTGCAACGAGTAAGATAAAATCAGAAGAAACTGTCGTGCCAAAAACACAATCAAAAAGGTGTGGCTGGCTTCGGTTTCAATCGTATCATGTCAGTTCATAGCGTTCCGACGATTGTTTGAATTGATGTGAAACTTTGGGTAAACTATAAGTAAATCTATATGTACAGCAAAAGACAACAATTTTCTGCTGTACTGATTTTAATCAGGTGCGGCAAAAAATGTATCAGCTTTGAAAATCTGCGTATAATACAAATTTTCGATGCGTAAACGATGGAAATTCCATCGATATTTACATGCATTTGTTGTATGCATGTACTCGACGGAATTTCCATTATACATAAAACATATTTATATGCTTACATACATGTATATATGTACAAACATATGTATTTGAAATGAGAAGGCGCAAATCGAAATCTGTATGATGGTTCGATTGCGCGGCTAACGGAGCTGATAGAATCAGATGAAGGAATTCGCCGTTCTCGCTGCTATTTAGCAGAATTGAGCACGTGCAGTGGCAGATATATGTATATGTAAAATGACTGAGAATAAATAAAGATAATTGCTTTGTAGAAAAATATACAAAATATATAAAGTCACACAGAGAATGTAAAAAAGCATTATCTGAGTGACGTATGCATGCTTATATTGTCTTATTGTATGAACCATTGTCACATTTGCGTGATTACTTTGTGTTATAAGAACCATTGTTTTTCGAAAAATGGTAAAAATTGTATGTTATAAAATTAAATAAAAAATAATTTTCAATAAATTATTATTTCAAAAATTATATTAATTTCGACTATTATAAAATGAACTTAAATGTGCTCATATAAACACTTCTATTCATTCCTTCCATTTCTTAAAAAAAATTAATGACCTTCATGAAATATGCATATTCGCATTATTTCGTTATCATTTCCATATTTGTACCAATAAAATTTACGTGTTTATTATCGGAGCTATTTAAGCGAAGTATATGCGCACTATTTCAAACTGATCCTTCCTCAAAAATAATATAATTGCTAAATATTTGGAATAGAAGATAGTAATAGAACAGCAACCGAATGCACAGTGCAATGGATTTTATCTGGCTCAGTAATAGGTAGATGAATATTATACCACCTGCATCTCAAAAGACTCATGCCATAATCTTGCCAGCCTACTTTTTCGTCATTCAACGCTTGAGGACTGGTTCATAATGTGCAGTCCCTTAGGCTGACTGTCGATTTGACCATGTTTAGATTGTCACATACCGACTTTATTACGATTAAAGAGCACTCACACACTCCTCAGAATCAGCAATTCGTTATTTTTTTCTATTATGAACTTCCGCGACACTCAAATTGTACAGAATTTTCGCCTCTTTAGAGCGTTCACTGCTGTCATTGTCTTCGGTGCTCTTTTCGCCTCTTTCCAACTGAGCAAATCTCTTTACAAAGGTTGATTTTCCTCGTGCAGAGCTAAAATTCAACAGTATTTTTCCCTCAAAATACAATGCTTGATTACACACGAAATGCTATATCCCATTAACTAATAGTTAGGTATAATCTACCCTGCCAACCACGGCTACCCGCTTGAGACAAATATTCCAATACAACTACACATTTTTTCTCTATACACTAACACCAACGCACATTTTCGGGTTATTTTTTGTTTACCTAAATGCGATGAAAAAAAGTTTGTTTCATTGCTTGATTTATTTGAATGAGTGCGAAGGAGAAAACATAATTGTCAATAGTGACAATATAAAATCCCAAAAAGGGTAATAAAAAAAACGATTGAAAGACGCATGTCGCTCGTGATCGTACCATCGTAAAGGAGGCTCGTACAACAAGAAGGTAAGTAAATGAATTTTGTGTGATTTTTTAACAATATTTTGAAAATAATTACTTCAATTGTTTTTATAGCATTGGAATTAGCAGCTGCAGCAATATCATCAGAAGCAGCAAATATAAATTATTAAGTAAGTATGTGAGAAAAAGTGTATGTGGTTTGAAATTGGATTGCGCAGTTCAATATAATACGCAAAAATAATTATATAACATAACATAAGTATGTATTTTATGCGTTTAAGGCGGCCTGCACAATCCAATATGTGAAAACAAATGTTTACTTTATATTTTAAATAATCAGATAATATTATTCTTTTATTTCAGATATGATTATGGTTTTTATTTAATTATTCTTTCTTTTCAGATTTTAGCACTATTTTTATTCAATTAATCTTTGTTTCATAGTAAATTCTATTTGTATTTAATATATTTTATTCTTTCAGATAATATTAATCTTTTTTTTCAGATATTATTATCATTTTATACAATTAATCTTTCTTAAATGTAATTATTATTTATTTTCAGGTTTTAATAATTATTTTCTTTAATTAATCTTTTTTCAAATATTAATTATTTTTTTAAATTAAATATATTTTTATTTATATATAAATTATAATAGATTTTATGTAAAAATGTAAAAAATAAAATAAAATAAAAATTTTAAAAATTAAAAAGTTTCCTTTGAATTTTAAAAGAAGGAATTAAAAATGCATCCCTGCATCAGCTGTTTAAAATGCAACCCTGCATCAGCTATTTAAAAAAGAAAATGCAACCCTGCATTAGCCGTCGATTGGGGATATTAGAGCAGGATATACTTTTTTATATGACACTGCTGAATGAGCGCAACAAAGATGTATGATCACATGTATACGTACGTGACTGTGTAAAATTGTCGCTCGGCCTATGCTAAATTACACATGATTACCCTATGGATTACCCACTTTCTTACCCACTGATTATCTGGTTTTTACCCGCTCATGGTTGGCAGGGTAACTAATAGAAATCATATAGATGGTAGTAGTAGTATTATCTATGGGTCACCCACAGAAAAGCTTGGTCGGATCCTCTTGTAAAATATAAAGTAAGAAAAATATCTAGTCACGCAAAAACATTTTTTTTAACTTTAAATAAATAATACCAAATATCTTATACAATAAATATCTTGAAGTGAAAAACATATAAATAAATCAAATAAATAATAAAGAACAGTTAATTAACAGTAAAACTAGGGAAAATAAATTTTAGAATATATATATATGGAGTTGGGGTAGCAACGACCCGATGTTATCTATTAACTTTAATCATGCTACATACTCAAAAAAATGTTCGCCAGGAGAAAAGTCAGCTGGATGTTCAAAAATCCTGGTAATAGTTATATGGAACTACATGTCAGAAGAGTAAGAAGAGTACGAACGCTTAATAAACACACTTGTATAGATTCATAATGGGTGGAGATTTCAACGCAAAGTACACGCACTGGGGTTCAAGGCTTACGACTGCAAAGGGGAGGGAACTCTATAAAGCACTGCAGTCAACCGGAAGTTACGCATTCTCGACGAACTTACCATCATATAATCAAAAGATTACAGGCCTGATAAATTTTTAATTTTCGGCTATACATCCCGAGACTATCTATCGATCCATCAGGGTTATGACCTCAACTCGGATCATTCTCCAATCTATTTAACCTATAGTGAAACCTTCATCTTTAAGGGCAGTTTCCAGCTCTCAAGAAATGTAAAAACTTCTAATAAAAAACGCTTAAGAAATGGTCAAGAAAATTTACCGCAGGAATGCAGCTCTAAAGAAATCTAGTACTAATTTTTAATAAATTTTTTCAATAAAATGTGAATATGGCAACGCTGGTTTTGCAAAGAAACATAAAATCAACAATTTTTTCTCGAAGGAAATTCAAAGTAATCGTTAAATTCATCCTAAATTAGTTAACTTTGAAATGTTGTATAAAACTTTTCAATCACTAACCACATTCCTTAAATCGCAAGGAAAATTTTTATATACTTACACACATAAGTATAATTTCTTTGTTTATTTTCTCTTCTGATATAGAGCGTGATCTAGGGTAAATTAGGTTAACGCAGAAATATCAAAAATTGTGAGAGAAGTGGCGCTGTTAACTTCTAGAGATAGACCACCAAGACGACTCAAACAATCTTTCAAATTGCGTTATTATAAGGGCTTGTAAAGTTCATATTTTAGTAATAATTTATTTCAAAATATTATTAGATTTGGATGTATTTTTAGAACAATATACAAATTATTTTAATTTTAAAACATTAACTAATTATTATTTTAATAAATAATTTTTTCGATAAAAAGTAGGTACATAATATGTCTCATTAAAGTTTATTTTATGCTACATATAATTTTGAGCACAAACATACTTGTACCTTCACAGATTTATGTATTTTCTATAAATGCTCACATGTATATTTTCTCTTAATGTTTATATTAAATGACACTACAACTATTGAAATCCATTTTTTTATATTTCATTACAGAGCCCTATCCCATTCAAAACAATGGCAACGAAGTTCCTTGCAAATTGTGGAGACTAACATTAGCGACATTTGATGAAGAAGGCCGTTGTATCGGACAAAGAAGATCACTATCTATTAGTTATTAATCAAGACAATTAAAAGTATAAATAACTGTAGTCCCATACTTTACCAAAAACGTATTTAAAGTAAATATAAAGTAGTTGAATGGAGCATTTATTTGTTTAATATTTCTATAAGTGGAGGTTTCTACTGAATGAACTGAGTTTTATGATGTCATATTCGTGATAATGCATCAGCTACAATATTCTCTCGTCGTGGTCTGTATTTAAGTTTTGCACCATATTCTTTTATTAAATTTTCCCATGTTTTTATACTCTCGCAACAATGTTGCTAACGAGAGTATTATAGTTTTGTTCACATAACGGTTGTTTGTAAGTCCTAAAACCAAAAGAGTCAGATATAGGGTTATATATACCAAAGTGATCAGGGCGACGAGTAGAGTCGAAATCCGGATGTCTGTCTGTCCGTCCGTCCGTCTGTCCGTCCGTCTGTCCGTCCGTCCGTGCAAGCTGTAACTTGAGTAAAAATTGAGATATCATGATGAAACTTGGTACACGTATTCCTTGGCTCCATAAGAAGGTTAAGTTCGAAGATGGGCAAAATCGGCCAACTGCCACGCCCACAAAATGGCGGAAACCGAAAACCTATAAAGTGTCATAACTAAGCCATAAATAAAGATATTAAAGTGAAATTTGGCACAAAGGATCGCATTAGGGAGAGACATATTTGGAAGTAATTTTTTTGGAAAAGTGGGCGTGGCCCCGCCCCCTACTAAGTTTTTTGTACATATCTCGGAAACTATTATAGCTATGTCAACCAAACTCTACAGAGTCGTTTTCTTCAGATATTTCCATATACAGTTCAAAAATGGAAGAAATCGGATAATAACCACGCCCACCTCCCATACAAAGGTTATGTTCAAAATCACTAAAAGTGCGTTAACCGACTAACAAAAAACGTCAGAAACACTAAATTTTACGGAAGAAGTGGCAGAAGGAAGCTGCACCCAGGCTTTTTTTAAAAATTGAAAATGGGCGTGGCGCCGCCCACTTATGGACCAAGAACCATATCTCAGGAGCTACTAGACCGATTTCAATGAAATTCGGTATATAATGTTTTCTTAACACCCTGATGACATGTACGAAATATGGGTGAAATCGGTTCGCAACCACGCCTTCTTCCAATATAAAGCTATTTTGAATTCCATCTGATACCTTCTTTGTATAATACGAGTATAAACATTAGGAACCAATGATGATAGCGGAATAAAACTTTACAAAAAAACGGTATTTGAAAAATATGTAAATGACGTATTATGAAATCTCGATTATCACTTTACCATGCGAGAGTATAAAATGTTCGGTGACACCCGAACTTAGCCCTTCCTTACTTGTTAATTTTGTATTTGGATTTTTCTTGGATATTGAGAAAATTAAAGACTGGTGGTCCGTGTAAATGGTTAAGTCGGCTATGCCATAAAGGTAGTTTATTAATTTTTGTAGTGGCCATATTATGTATGGCTAACATTTCCTTTTCATTCCGTTTGCGTGAGTGTTCTAGATATAAATGCTATAGGGTTTTTACCCTAGCTTAATACTGCGCCTATAGCATATTTGCTTGCGTCCGTAGTTAAATCGAATCCTTTTTGGAAATTTGGTTGATATAATTTAATGTTTTATTTTAGTTTTTCTTTTATTTTATTCTTTCCTTCTTGCATTTTGGTTTAATTAAATTTTTATATTAAAACTTTAATTTTTTGAAACTGAGCCGTTTTCTCCTCTCAAATAGACTGTTAAAGGTTTGCATATGTTTGTAAATCGTTCTATAAATTTCTTGTAATATGATTCTAATCCTAAAAACGATCTAAATGTTTTAAGTTCCTTAGTGTTTTATATCTATCAATTGCTTCAATTTGTTTTGGGTCAACAGTAATTTTGTCCGTTGTTGAAAAAAAAATTTTCAAAAAAAAAAGTCCTCACTTCGGAGGAATTGGGGAGGCTGATTCTGTTGTCGTAGATGCAACAATGGATCTTGACTCACCTGATGAAAAGTCAAATGAAAACATGTACAACAATCACCGAAGGACAAAATCAGTGCAGAAAAGTATACAAAGATACAGAAAAAGAAGCGTAAAATCAAAGGTACACCGTCGTCCGATGTGAAAGAGGAAAAGCCGACAGGACACGAATATGAACAAAGGAAGGCGCATAGTCATCGTGAACGTCACTTAGTTGTCGACCATGACAGGATTGCAAACTGTGGTCATCTCAAGGCCGTATCTAGTGTTGGGGATGGCGGGGATTAATCACCCCCCCCAACCCCGAAATTAATGCGATAAAATTTTTTTTTATAATATAAATATGCTTAATTGTATTTTTTAGAAGCATAGAAATCATGTAAAAAGTTAGTCTCAATTATTATTTGCAGCTATGTATGCAGTGTTTAAAAAACTGCAGTCGAATTAGCAGAAGTCGCAATATTGTTGCTATTCGCTACTTCAACTGCGAGCGATATCAGAAAGTATGCAAGTGCTTTTGCTTCTGCTTCTGAAAAAATCAGAAGTCGCATGCTTTGACTGTCGCAAAAATCAAACAGCTACGAAAATCAGAAATCAGCATAAGTCGCCGTTATTCGTTTTTCTGCTTTGCTGTAGCTTTCGATCGTATTCATAAGTTGCCGCAGCAGCTATCGACAATTTTCGACAGTCGTCGGCAGTCACAGTCGCGAAAAGTAATGCATTCGACTTTTTGCTACTTTTGATTTTTGTCGATGTTGCTTTCGATCAGCAGCGTAAGTCGAAAAAAGCAAGAAGCGTCAGATTCGTGGAAGTCGGCCGTTGCGACCGTTTTTGATTAGCTGCGACTTTAAAGAAATGTTTGGCAATTACTTATAGTGTACTTGAATTTTTTTATTATGTTGTTCATTTTCAACTTTTTTTTTATTAAGTTTACAAATATAAAAAAATAATATAACATTCGTTGGAATAAATAATATAAAAACATAACAGTAAATTAATTTTTCATTGCTTTCATTACATACATTACTCATTTTTTTGATTATTCATTACAAAGTTCCTCTTGTTCAAAAAGTGGCAACGTATCAATGGCCATGTCCAGAAAGCTAGCTTACATATATTGCATATTGCTAAACCCTCGGCTGCTTTATTTTCAAAATATTTCCACGCTGCACTTGGCGCCATAGCTGAACACGTGTGAGTCTAGCAGCGTTCTAATTGGAAGTAAAAGCATAAGAGCAAAAGGAACAAGACGGCGACTGCTGGTGACTTCCACGAATCGGACGCTTCTTGCTTTTTTCGACTTACGCTGCTGATCGAAAGCAACATCGACAAAAATCAAAAGTAGCAAAAAGTCGAATGCATTACTTTTCGCGACTGTGACTGCCGACGACTGTCGAAAATTGTCGATAGCTGCTGCGGCAACTTATGGATACGATCGAAAGCTACAGCAAAGCAGAAAGCAGAAAAACGAAAAACGGCGACTTATGCTGATTTCTGATTTTCGTAGCTGTTTGATTTTTGTCTATGCTTCGACTGCGACTTCTGATTTTTTCAGAAGCAGTAGCAGAAGCAAAATCATATGAACTGAAACTTGCCGCAGTTTTTTAAACGCTGTATGTATGTACATATATGCTTTACTACTGAACTAACGACAATCTTTATAGATAGGTACGCATATATTTTGTGGCACGTTTGCTTTATCGTTTTTATTTTTATGAAACTTTAATGTACGGTACTTTTTTGCTTGTTTTTTGTTACTAGACAAATTGAACGCTCTAATGGGGACGCATATTTTGTTTTGTTTCATCTTCGCTTGCAACTTTGGTAAGTCGTAGTTCAGACACGGCAACTTTGTTATTCATTTTCGGCAATTCCTTTTTTGGAATTGCCCATCGCCTTCACACACAGCAACTCCACCCCATGTATTTGTTTTTGTAGGCTGTGAAGCAAGAGTACTAAAATACTAAGAAGAATGAGAACACAAAGCGAATTGCCCGAGCACAAGCAACTCGGTGCCCTTCCCCTTTCCTCGTCGCTCTCTCTCCCACAAACTACGAATTGCCGCAACAAAAGTTGCCGTGTTTGAAAGACGACTAAGCATGCAAGTTTGTTTTGCCATTTCCTTCTTTGTAAATTTTAATAACGGTTCTCATTTCGCGCATATGATCACATATTTAATCAATTTTGTCACTTTTGAAGTGCGTTTAACAGTGGCAAGTTCGTTATAGTTAATTTGGTTAATAATATTGTTAAGTTTGCTTGAATAAATAAAAAGTTTTGGTTTATTTTATTGATTAGGTAAGTATTCGTAGGCATACTAAATTTTTTTTTAAATAGTTTTGTGATGTCGAAGCGTTCAAGCAACAACACACTTTTCAAATACTTGGAAACAAAAAACAAAAAAATGATGCTAGTGCTAAGGAACCAGAACCAGATCAGTGTTCATTAGTGTCTACTGATAGCTCAACTGCTATTATTCCTGTCGCCGCCACTACCAGTTCTTCTGGAGACGAAACTACGTTTAACCCGCTTGACAAATTGGATTTAGGATCTTATGCTAATTCAAAACAAAAAAATGATGATGAACTAAAATATGCGTTATTGAAAAAACCCTGGATACCAGAGAAATCTTACAAATTCCCAACCACAGACGACAAAAGACATTTGAAATTTCAGCACAAATGGTTCGATCAATTCTCCTGGCTGGTCTATACCTTAAAAAGCCTGAAGGTGCTTTGTGCAAGATTTGCGTTGTGCTGGGTAGGATGCACACCAAAAACTGAGCTTATTGGTTGTGAAACCATTAAACAAGTGGAAAGACGCGATCGCGGATTTTAAGCGGCATGAGCAAAGCAAGTATCATCAAGACTGCACATTATTTGCTGATAATTTTATAAGCGTTTATGAAAAAAAACAAATAGACATAAGGGGTCAACTAGACATCGCGCGATCCGCTAATATTGCCAAAAATAGGAAAAAACTGGTTCCCATTGTTGAAACCATTAAGCTGTGTGGACGACAAGAATTATAATTAAGAGGAGCTTGCGATTTCGGATGTATTAAATTCAATGAGTCTGAACCAGATATTAATGATGGTAATTTTCGAGCTATATTACGTATGCGTCATAAATGTGGCGATATAGATTTGAAGCAACATGATGAAACTTTGCAGTTAAATGCTACATATTATAGTCCAACTATACAAAATGAATTGATTTCTGTTTGTGGTGAAATAATTCAAAAACAACTGGTGACGGCTATTAATAATGCTAAGAGTTTTTCCTTCCTGTCTGATGAAACAACGGATATATCACGACAGGAAGAAATGTCCATCTGTGTAAGATACACCGAGCTCCACAACAATGTTTATATCGTACGAGAAGATTTTCTTACACTTGTTACTGTTGAAAGCACAACAGGAGCTTCTTTAGCTCAAACAATTCTGGAAAGTTTACACAATATGCAAATTGACAGTAATTATTTAGTTGGACAATGCTACGATGGTGCTGCAAGCATGAAAGGCAATGTGAATGGTGTGCAGGCAATAATCCGAGAAAAATATCCTGAAGCTCTCTATGTGCACTGCAGCTCTCATTCGCTAAATTTAGCTTTGTGTGTAGTCACTCATGTGTATTTTAATATTTGACAGATGTAGTTTGCAGTCTGTCGTAGCCATTGTGTTTACACTTTGAAGCTCTCTATGTGCACTGCAGCTCTCATTCGCTAAATTTAGCTTTGTGGCACTCATGCCAAATTCAACCCATCAGAAATGCAATTGTCATTATAAAATCAATAGGGCTATTTTTCAAATCCTCCGCTAAACGAACAAATTGTTTAACAGAATATATTAAACAAAATATGCCAGAAACAAAATGGAGAACATTAACTGCAATGTGCGAGACGCGATGTGTTGAAAACCATGATGGGCTGCTGAGGTTTAAAGAGATTTTTAAAGCGATTGTTGGTGCATTAGAATTAAGTGGTAATAGCGATTGCGATACTTCATCAAAAGCATCTTCTTTTATAAGATCAATATCAACTAGCGAGTTCGTGATAAGCTTGTGCTGCCTAAATTGTATATTTGCATATACCTTACCATTATGCAAAACTCTTCAAACAACTTCATGCGACTTAGCGGCTGCTATACAGCACGTCGATCTCATTATAAACAATTTTAAAAATATGCGTACAAACTCAGAAACAGAGTTCGTAGATATTTTTAAAGGTGCTGAGAACTTGCTTGAGTTTCTGGGTGAAACAATAGCGTTGCCACGAATAACTGGGCGACAGCAAAACCGCGCAAACATAGTTGAAAAAGATCCAAAAAAATACTACCGAATAACCATTTTACTTCCACTTTTAGATGATTTCATTAACCAATTAAAACTAAGATTTGAAAAGCAAAATGAAACAGTGACACAACTTTACAAATTGCTACCAAAAGAGTGTGTAAAGGCTGGCGCAGTATTTCACGAAAAAACCTTTTTATTTTATGAAAATTTTTTAAACGACAATTACATTAAGTCTGAAATGCAGCTTTGGCAAACAAAATGGCGCAACGAACCCGAAATAAGCATGCCTAATTCAGCAATAGAATCGCTTGAAGCCTGCAATAAAGATTTATTTCCAAATGTGCATTTTCTTTTAAAAATTTTGGTAACTTTTCCAGTTACTACATGCTCTTCCGAGCGATCTTTTTCAACTATGAAGAGGTTAAAGACGTACCTCAGAAACTCAACAAGCACGGAAAGATTAAATGGTTTGGCATTGATGTCGGTTCATCGCCGTATAAATGTGCCAATCAAAGAAGTTATTGACATATTTGCTGCGAAAAAAGCTCGCCGATTAAATTTAATTTTATAAATACATATATAGTACATATAATATGTGTTTTTAACAACTTACAGGTGTAGATTAACATATGTATGTACATAATAAATGAAATATTTTTAGTTTTTTTATTTTATGATTTTTTAATATATTTTTTAAGATGTATAAGTATGTATGTATTATATGTAAATAATCACTGTAAAGCCTGAATAAAGATATGTACATATGTAATTTGAATTTGAAATGTTTTTTTTTAGTTATCCCCCCTCCCAAATGAAATCCTGGCTACGGCCTTGGGTCATCTAATACATAAATATGTTAAGACACATACAGTTAATTAAAAATAAATATCTAAGTTCAAATATATTGTATGTACATACATATGTACATATGTACATAAACAGACACATCCAGGAACCCTCGCGCATTAACACTATTCATAACAGTTGCTGGAAGCAAAAAGATTTTGATAATGACGTTTTTGAGAAAGCCTGGAGTGGAGCAATCCTGGTGAAGGCGGCGTGCACTTAGTGACCGCATTGCGAAAGGGACTGGTAGCAGCATGCGACGCTACAATACGAAGGACAAAATGTCACAATAAGAAAGAAAGCTCTATACCTCAGCCCGGCGTCGCCTAACGCATTCAAAGTGGCGAAAACGAAAACCATCTCAAAGAAGCTTTTAAAAGCCATAAGAAGCTTCTACAGTCAGCTATAATCCGTAGAAAAAAAAAATGTTTTGAAAAGATCTGTGAAGAAGCGAATATAGACTCCTGGGGGACCGCTTTTAAAATCTGTATGTCCGAATTCCAAAATAAGCGGCGGCATCCCAAAGGCGCTCCGTTCATGAAGAAAGCCGTCGATCCATTATTTCCGACGCTCGCCCCGATTACTAGCGTTGAGCGACGAAACGAAGCTACTGAATCACCCCCACTGGTTACAGAAGAAGAACTATTGGTCATAGCTAAAAAAAAGCACCTGTTATAACTAAAAAAAGCACCCTATGCTCGACACAATGGGCAAAGTGTATGAAAGCATAATAAAAAACCGCTTGGAGTTTGCAGTCCAGGAAGCCGGCGGACTATCAGAAAGACAATACGGCTTCAGAAAACAGAGGTCCACTATCGATGCACTGAAAGAAATTCTCGACATTGCGAAAAGTGCAGTAAGTTGCAAAAGATGGAAAAGTGGCACAAAAAATATTGTGCGCTGATCACCCTGGATGTGAAGAAAGCATTTAACTCTAGTATCTCATAAATATCGTTATGAGTTACTTTGAAAATAGAAGGCTGATCTACGACACCACCGAAGGCACCAAGACCTACCCTATTTCTCGACACTGCGAAAAGTGCAGTAAGTGGCAAAAGATGGAAAAGTGGTACAAAAAAATATTGTGCGCTGATCACCCTGGATGTGAAGAAAGCATTAAACTCTGGTATCTCATAAATATCGTTATTAGTTACTTTGGAAAAAGAAGGCTGATCTACGACACCACCGAAGGCACCAAGAGCTACCCTATTTCAAGTGGAGTACCACAAGGATCAATGCTATGTTCTCTCTTATGGAATTTCGTATATGATGGGGTACTAAGAATTCCACAATCAAAAATCGTTAAGCTAATTGCATACGAGGGTGACCTTATAGTGGTAGCGGTAGCTAAACAACTCGATGACCTCCAAAATAAATGTAATGAATGCATAAATGTTTTCATCCATGAGTTTGGAACTGGCTGTGCACAAAACAGTGGTATTGCTCATAAGCACCATGGAAATTGAGGAAAAAATAACTCTCACTATAGGAGAGTGCCTAAATACTTCACAACCACAGTTAAAGTATTTAGGGGTAATAATGGACACCAAACTGAAATTCAAGCAGCACTTTGCAAACATAGCAAATAAAGCTAATAAGATTTATAATGCCTTATCAAGAATGATGGGAAATAGAGGCTGTGTGCGCTCCACCCGCCGACTTCTAATCGCAAAAGCGATGAGCTCAGATATACTATATGCAGTTCCCGTATGGATACAGGCACTAAACATAAAAGCGTATGCCAAACCAATAAATGCGGTGCATAGACTCACAGCAATAAGAGTAACAAGTTCTTCCCGAACTATTTCCAGCGATGCAGCTGAAGTACTAGCTAGTATGCCGCCCCATAGATATCCAGGGTGACGAGTTCACTAGATTATATGAGCTATCAGCGCCAATTACAGAAATCCAAAAGAGACAAGAGAGAAAGAAGAGCATAACTATATGGCAGCAACGGTGGCAACCTCTACCTCGACTCTAAAGGACGGTGGACCCACAGACTTATACCTGACATCCATACATAGATAAGTAAACAATATGGGGACCGGGATTCCCACCTGACCGAAATATTACGCGGGCATGGATACTTCTGAGGTTATCTATGCAAATTTTTAAATGACGTTCGATGTGTACGGAGTCAATAGAAGACTGTGAACACTTGTTTTTCCATTGTCTTCGGTTTCTAAACATAAGGGAAATGTTCGAAACAGCAATAGGTGGTGGAGAAGTGGAAAGCTGTTCGCGAAGCGGCTTTTCCATCATGACAATACTAAGCCGGCTACAGCAGAAGAACTTAAAGATTCTTTTTTAAGTTCAATGTTTGATCATACAAATCAAACAAAGTATCTAGCAGTTCCTAAATTTTGTAGGGTTAAGGTTATATCCCTACATATATATGATATCTACCTGGAATTATGATTTTATTCAGTTTCTGAAAATCTATAACCATTCTTTTCCTTGGCTTTCCTTCCTCATCTGTTCCTTTTATTGATACAACACAAGGTCTATTTTTTTATTGTTTTTAATGGTTTTTCTAATGGAATTCTTCTTGCTTATCGGTAGCCACTTTTTACATAGCAACTTGTGGTACCGGAGTCTAAAAGTACTTATATAAACGGACATACCAACTGGTGCTCTGCACTATAAGGTGGGTAGGCCGTGTCGTCTTATTAAAAAATGCTTCTCTTGTGAATATTCGCTCTGGGTTTCGTTGTATAATGATTTAATGTCTTCTGTTTCTTCATTGTTTTCGATTTGGTCGCTGAGTTTTTGGCTGTACATTCATTCCGCTATTATTACCTCTTTCACTTTTGTAGCCGAATGCTTTTCCCACTCGTCGAAATGGGTTAAGATGAGGTTGCTGATATTTATGGTTGTAGTTTTGTCGCGTTGGTCGCTTGAATTTTACTGAGGAATCTACATCCATAGGCTCGACTCGTTGTTGATTGTTTCTGTATGTGTTTTGTTAATTAGAGCTGTGTGGTAAGTGATGATTCATTATCGATATGTACTCGAAGTTTTGGTAGCATGTGTCATGTTGCATAGTTCTGGCGGTACTGTACGCTTCCATGAGTGTGGTACAGCCTCGGGAGTAGAGTGCGTTTTTATAGATGTACTTATTTGTCTAGATATGAAGGTGCGGATTCCTTCAGCTGTGTTTCCTGACTGAGGGCTTGCATCTCATACTCGTTTTTATGCGTAATCTCGAGTTTAGATAGTACAACGTTTAATGCTTGATTGAGGTTGTCATGGTATACATGCAGTGGTAGATCTCGCTGCTGGATCATCATCATATCTTCTTCCAGTATATATATTCGCCGCTTGTCTGCTTATGAGTCATCCAGTCTGACAATTAAAAATGAAATACAGTCGTGGTTATAAAGAAGTAATGACGGAAAAATTATCAATTTTGCTAGATAGGTACAAAATTTCTGATAGAAATGCTGTGCGAATAATTTTCGCAACAGCTGAAAGTCTGGGCTGTAATGTCGAGGAATTTGAACTTGGTAGAAGTGCTTTAAGAAAACGCAGAATATCCTTTCGAAGTCAACGGGCCCAGAAAATCTAGGCGAGGTTTAAAAACTTAGACTTAGAGGGTATTGTTGTTCATTGGGATGGAAAACTTTTATCAAACCTTCTTCAGAAAGAATGTGCTGAACGGTTGGCAGTCTTGGTAAGCAAAGGAGACTATGAACAACTACTGGGGGTCCCAGAATTAGAAAATTCCACAAGCGCCAGTCAGGCAGAAGCTGTTAGCGGTAGTCTAAAAGAATGGGATATTGGCGATAAAATTGTTGGTATGTGTTTTGATACGACGGCTTCCAACACAGGACGAATGAAAGCCGCATGCACCTTGTTAGAAAAACAGCTAGGTAAAAGTTTGTTGTAATTAGCCTGCCACCATCACATTTTAGAAGTCGTTTTACGGTCAGTATTTGAGTACAAAATGGGATCAACGACTGCTCCCCAAACTGACATATGTACATATTTAGAAGACTTCAAATACATTGGCCTAACATAGATCAGTCTAAATACATTGAAGGGGTACAGGATGATTCGGTAAAGAAGTCAGTGAAAGAGTTCGAAAAAGAGATTTCGGAATTTCTTCTCTTTCAGTAAACTGAAAAACAGCCGAGGGATGATTACTTAGAACTTATTAAGTTATGTTTAATATTTTTAGGAAAAGTCCCTTCTCACGATGTTTCGTTTAACACTCCTGGTGCTTATCATTACGCCCGTTGGATGGCAAAAGCCATTTACTCTCTGAAAATGTTCATTTTTAGAGAACAGTTTTCTATGTCCGAAGAGGAGTTCAGTTCACTAAAAGCTATTTGTTTATTTATTGTTAATTTGTATGTGAAGATGTGGTGTCAAGCTTCAAACGCAATAAGTGCACCTAGTAATGATTTACAATTTGTTCAGAATGTAATTAAGTACAGACGTATTGATCAAGGTGTATCAGAAAAGGTAATGGGAAAATATTTACTTCACCTGTGGTATCTGAACCCGGAACTGATTTGCCTTAGCTTATTTGACAAAAATGTTTCAAATGAAATAAAAAGAAAAATAGCAAAAAAGAGAGAGAACGGTCTTCAAGGATAATGAGGGTGCAAGTTTCTGAAAATGAAGCTGTAAACCTATTTAAAAATATTTCGCTTCAGAACTTTGTTTCGGATCAAAGCCTGGCCTTTTTCTAATATTTCAAAGTCAAAACTGATTTTTTGACAGAGAACCCCAAGAAATGGTCCGAAAATAAAGACTTTTTGAAACTTCAAAGTTTTGTTAGGAGTATGAAGGTAGTAAACGACACGGCAGAGAGAGGGGTTAAGTTAATTCAAGACTTCAATAGTATTCTTACATAAGATGAGGAGCAAAAACAATTCCTGCTTCAGGTGGTAGCGGATTGTCGTCGGCTTTACCCTGATACTTCCAAAAGTACCCTTTCTCTACCCTTATCTGATGAATGATATTGGAAATAATAATATATAAATAAATTGATAATTTTTTTATAATTTTTGTTTTTAGTATGAATTTTCTATTCTATATGTTTATTTTTTAAATAGATTTGTTCCCATCGTCTTATCTTTTCGTTAAATATTGTACCAATTAATGTACGAAAACTGAAAATACAATATATAACTAAAAGATTTTACTAATTTCTAGCTTTTTCTATTATAATAAAATAAAGGATCTCAGTGTATGCATTGTTTATGGTTAAGGTAAGGATAGTTTCAAAAATCGGGGAGAACCTCGAGTGTTACTGCGAAGAACTATACTAAGGCATTTGACACGAACTTGGTCCATTAAATGTTAAATATCTTCCAAATCATGCATTTCTAAAGAAAATGTATTATAATAGACTTTAATTTCAACAGAATTACCTTTCATTTGATAATAAATTTATTGTAACAGGTGGAATCAGTCATAAGTTAAAGTCGAAAAATAACGCTTTTTCGCGAAAAATGGCAATTTCATCAAACTTTAAGGCCTTTTCGGCACGGGAAGGCAAAATCCGATTGAGCTGAAACTGTCACAATTGTATTTTTACACCAAATGGCACATTTCTGGATGTGAGCACTTCCAAAAATTGAAAATTTATTTTGAAAAACCACCCTACTGCTCATGCTTTATGCGCAGAGTTTGTAATGTAGGCATAAACTTACACGAAATCGGAACCTAACAATGCCAACAAAATGCTGTTAGCTGAAAAGTTTTAAAGGATTATAGTTAAACTATAAATCAAGATACAAAACTGCGGCATGTGCACTATAAAATGTGTTTGAAAAGTCAGTGGACTCCGACCCCTAAAAAGTTTATTGTACATATCTCACAAACCAAATAATATTCGGCTGAATGGAGTAATATATGTATATGTATGTTTGTATTTATCTATATATGTATATAAAATTAAGTGGCAAAACTTCCTGTTCGCATACTCCTCCTAGACGGCTTGCCCGATTTCAATGAAATTTTCAGGGGTGATTGGGGTCTGTTTGGAGGGTGCACATAAGAAATTTAATGTGTGTATCATTGCACGTTTTGCACAAAAAAAATGATACATCCCGCCTATACAAATTCTCATGAAATAATGGTTTGCCGCAAGATTGGCAGTCCTGTCAAATGCCTTTTACTAATAAACAGAAACAACTGGCGGATGTTTACAATTAATAAAAAACATTAACGTCGCATGTTGATCGTTTTTACCTGTCATTCGTTCTTTCTATGGATGACTGTCAAGCTAACAAGACATACAGAACGTAAGTGTTCCGAATGCACTGAGTGTATCAAAAAAAATGTTTCAACATAGTGTATATTTATCTCAGATTTCAACGTGATTAACATTCTGCGTACAACACAAAGCAAGTGAGTATTGTTGCTTGAAAATGCGCGGTGTGTGTAAAAAAAAGTGTTTCAACATTGTGTGTTTTTTCCAGATTTAATTCCATCGATTTGCTACATTTATTCGAACCGATTTTGTGTTTTTCTGCTGACCGTGCAACACATACAAAGCAAGTGAGTATTGTTATTGTTTCGTAAGTGCTTCCATGCGGTTCGCAAATACACTGTTGGTGGGTCTTATTGCATATGTGTGTGTGGGTAAAATACATAGTTTAAGATGTAGTTTTAGGTTAATTTTTCCATTTTTATTTATGTACTTCAAATATGCATACTCTAGCACGACCACCGGGGACAACACTAACTACCTTTTTCGAGTTGTGTGAAAACGATGAATTTGCAAGAACATTGCTATATTCCGAAATACCACAATATTTCACTTGGAATCCATCATCGAAAACATTTCAACGACGAAAGCAAGGGGAGCGTGTTGACGGTTATCCAAATGTACGTAAAACCGATGCCTTAAGACGTATTTACACCACCCATCCGAACAGCGCCGAATGTTTTTATTTGCGTCTGCTATTAGTCAAGGTGCGCGGACCAAGATCATTTGATGATTTGAAACCGTTGACGGTCAGTTGTGTGCGACGTATCGTGAAGCATGTCAGCGATTGCATTTGTTAAAAGATGATATGCATTGGGACACCGCACTTCATGACGCATCACTCACATCTCATCCAAAACAAATACGCGTACTATTCGCCATAATAATATCTACATTCCTTCCGTCAAATTCGCAATAACTGTGGAATAAGTACAAAGACTGCATGACCGAGGACTTATTAATTTCGGCGCGTAATCGAGCATCGGACGCAGACTTGCTATATACATTACAAATGTATAATTCTACTTTGATATTGGTTGAAGATCTGTGCCTTACAATTGCGAATCATTGACCATGAGCTTCCACGTGAACAACAATACGATTGCAATGAATTGCGTGCTTTCATACAAGCTAACATTACCAAATTGAATATTCAGCAGAAAAATGCTTATGATAAGATTATACGAGCGGTTGACAATAACGCCGGTGGATTCTACTTTCTTGATGCGCCCGGTGGTACAGGGAAAACGTTTCTGATCTCTTTGATTCTTGCTACTATACGGTCACAGCAGAAAATTGCGCTGGCAATTGCTTCGTCAGGCATCGCTGCTACTCTACTTGAGGGCGGCCGAACAGCACATTCTGCGTTGAAATTACCGTTGAACATCCAAGTCGTTGAAACACCAACGTGCAACATATCGAGGAATTCAAAAATGGCAAAAGTTTTGCGAGGAGCTGGAATAGTTCAGTCATTCCTCGATCAACTCCTGCCGATGAAATAAATGTATGTTTAAAATCGTCAGTTTTGTGGAGACATGTTCAAAGGCTGACTCTTACCATCAACATGCGAGTCCAATTGCAAAATGATCGATCCGCAGCGGCGTTTTCGAAGCAGATGTTGGACATTGGCGAAGGCAAAATACCAATCGATGATACCGGTTTGATCACATTGCCGAACAACTTTTGTACACTTTTACAATCGAAAGAAGAATTGATTGAATGTATTTCCGAATATTGTTCAACACTATCAACGCAACGATTATTTAAGTGAATGCGCAATATTGGCAACGAAAAATGTACACGTCAACGAAATCAATTTTGCCATTCAAGAAAACCTGCCAGGAGAAGCTACAACATATATGTACATCGATTGATAGCGTTTTAAATCAAGATGAAGTAGTCAATTATCAAACTGAATTCTTGAGTTCTTTGGATCACCCCGGTCTGCCACCGCATCGTTTGGTCCTGAAAGTCGGTTCACCCATTATACTTCTACGAAATCTGAAGCCACCGACTTTGTGTAATGGCACAAGACTTTAAGTCAAAAAATTGTGGCCAAATTTGATTGAAGCAACAATACTAAATGGCAAGGCAACAGGTGAAGTTGTACTCTTACCACGCATTCCCATGATTCCAACGGACATGCCGTTTGAATTTAAGCGCTTGCAGTTCCCAGTACGTCTTGCCTTTGCGATGACCATCAACAAATCGCAAGGGCAAACGTTTAAAGTGTGCGGCGTTAATTTGGAAGAACCGTACTTCTCCCACGGCCAATTGTTCGTCGCATGCTCGAGAGTGGGAACACCAAGGTGCTTATTCATTTACGCGCCAGGTGGAAAGACCAAAAATGTTGTATACCAATATAAATGTTTTATAAATAAGTAACAATTTTAAAACAATAAATAAAACACAAAGTAAAAACCCTTAAGAGTTTTAATCGATTTAGGTGTAGCGAAACGCACAGGGTAACAGTTATATACGTATAAAGTGCTTGAAAATAAGATCACAAAGTTAGCTGAGCAAATTTAAAAATTAATGCGATCAGCCCTCATAAAGAATGTGTTTCGCGCGCTTCGCGAAACACATTCTTAAATATAATCAGCCTACTGAGTGTACTATTCGCAACACCATCATCTATCGTGAGACCGAGCAATCGTTATAGGATAATATTCGACCGAATCGCTCATGTCCAGCACGCAGTAAAGAAAATATAGTGGAGCTTAGAGTGTACACGAAGGCCGTGGAAAGTCGATTCGGCGCAGTTAGCAGCAACTCGGACTGACGTATGGAACTACGTGTGCAGCGACAGTGCTGCGCTCTATGGGCTATTGAAAAGTTCCAAGAAGATCCGACATTTTCGAGCCAAATTTTTTCAGCAACGAATCCCATTTCTGACACAATGGGTATTTAAGCAATCCGAATTGTCGAATTTGGCAGGGAGGACAACCCCGTCAATCTCGACATGATAATTGACTGAAGCTCGTGATCTCGGCGACATTTGACTTCAGCAAGACGACGATACTTCCCAAACATCGCATCAATCAATGTATTCATGTTTTGAGCCGGTCGATTGGCCACCAAAGGTCATGTGAAATCACACCGTTAGATCTTTTCCTCTCGGGATATGTGAAGTCTATGTGGACAATCCCGCTTCGATTCAGGCCTTGGAGCAGAACAAAGCCCGTATCATTCACCAGTTAGCAGTCAATATACTCTAACGACCATCTGAGATGTAGCCCCGGGCAACATAACAATGTTCTTTCGAATGATAATAAGCATTCGCCATTAGATTTGAAGTTTCTGTTTTTTTCGTCAACAAAGTAGGAAGTCTCGAAATAGACCACACTTTGCAGCTTTTCTCAGACCCCTATATTTCCTTTTTAATGTGTTTAAATAGCACTAAAAACTCGAGCGTATGTTAAAAATTTAAGGCATTTTTCCGAAGTACATTTTATGTAGGGATTCCATTTTATTTGTCGATAAAAAGAAACACCTTTAAGTTTATTTCACAAAATCGTATTAAGTTTACGTTTTACAACTTCTTTTGCACAAACTTAGATTTTATTTTAAATACATTCAGTTTATTTCTCAAATTGGTTTTACTTTAAGTTTCACAATTTCTTTTATACAACCTTAGGTTTTATATGAATTAAGCGGGAGGAAACGTCTTTACTTGTCGGCTGTTAGTATTGAAGTGTCACACTGATTTTTGGTTTACTACTTTTTAACGTTTACTTTTTAACGTTTAAAGTCCGTTGATTCAGTGTGTATGTTAAGGGTTGTATGCGTGCGCAAGTCAGGTCAGGTCAGATCAGGGTTGCAATCCTATATTCGGTCTTCCTTACTTATTCATTCGGCCAGAACGAAGGTTTCCATCTCTTCATGAATTCGGCGATGTTGGTCATGTAACCAGGACCCTCATCCTCGCCGACCTTCTCGACCTCATACCTATCGCGTCCTCACACCTTCGAAATCTTATATGGACCAAAATATTTAGACCTTAACCTAAGCCCGCCCCCATGTTGAGTCCGCTTAATGGCGACTAATTCGTCCAGTCTGTACTTTTGTTGATTCTTTCCTCTTTCTGTCAAAATTTGGTATGTTTTCCTTTTGTATCAATGCAATATTTTGTTTTGCCTGATCCCTTGTCGCTTGTCGGTCTGAATCTAATTCATTCTCCATCACCGATGGAACTACTATAAGCTCTCTTATTGGATCCTTGTGAAATATCCCATGCTAGTCAATTTTTACATTAAGTAAAAATTAGTCAAACGAATATATTTTGAGCTGCACCGAAATGTGTACTCTTTATTTATATTCTTAAGACTAACTTATTACATGGATCTTACTTCTATTTATACTAACTAGTATGTTTACTTATTACTAGTTGATAGTTTGTTAAGATACAGATTATATTATTTGTTTAGGTTGGTTTACATATATATTGTTTGCTTAGATACATTTGCTTTGTTTTAAGCTAAGGTTGTTGTGGTATTCAAACTCAATGTTGTTTTGATACTTGTTTATTTAGGATTGTTTGTTGTGGTGAGAGTGCATTTCAATTGTTCGAACTCAAGGTTGTTTTGATGCATTCTGTTTACTGAAACAAAAGGTTTTTTTAATGTTTGTTACTATTATAAGGAATACGTTCCTTAATACTCCCCTTTGTTAAAATGAAATGTCCTCATTTCAAAACATCTAGGCTTGGAGTCGGCTTATAATAATTAATTATTTTATGTGTTTGCTTAATTTTTTGTGTTTACCTTTTTATATTATATTACGAGTTGATAGTAAATAATTATTTTTGCATGCTTCTTATGATGCTTTCTTTTCTCTTATAATTTAGTTTTTAATTAGCTGTAACTTTCTAGAATTCAACAATAATTTTCCTCTTTTGGCTTGCCTTGTTTTCGGTGCCTTTTTTTGAATTATTGGCTGTGTTTGTGGAAATTTTCACTTTTCGTATGTGTTTGATTAATTTTTTATGTTTATAATTAATACCTTTCTATATTACATACTTAATTATTTTTTCGTGTTTCAAATGATGTCTTCTTTTAGTTCGTTTTGAATTAGCGTTAATTTTCTAGAATTCAAGAATAATTTTCCTTTTTGGCTTGTCTTCTTTTCGGTGCCTTTTTTTGGGTTATTGGTGTTGCTTGTGGAAATTATCACTTTTCGATCGAGGATAAATTTGTATAAATTCCTCTTGTTGCTTGTTTATAATTACCATCAATGCAGTTACTTGTGCTTGGAGTTGGGCCATCTTTGCTTCTTTCTAACTGATAATTAACTGTTCAATGTGTCAGAATTTTTCAGGACTCAACGTTGTCCGCTTTTTCAGGGTCTATTGCGAATCTTAGTGAAAGTATTATCCATTATTTCAGGACCTATACTTTTTTACCTTGTTCCACTTTTTCAAGAATTGTCGCTGTCCGCTGTTCCAGGATCTGTTGTGAATCTTGCTGAATTCGCCGCTGTCCGTTTTTTCGGGATCTGCTTTTGATTCATTCTGGAAGTATTGTCCGCCGTTACAGGACTTTTACTTATATCCACTACCATTTGTTTCTGCACTTTTTGCAGGCATTTAGTGCTAGAAGTTCTACTTTCGGTCAATTTTTTGATTTAATTCTTTCGGAATAAAATCTGGCTTTTTGGATAGCAAATAAATTTGCAATCCCGGTTGAGCCCTCAGTTAATTTTTACATTAAATAAAAATTAGTCAAAAGAATACATTTTGAGCTGCACCGAAATGTGTACTCTTTATTTATATTCTTAAGACTAACTTATTACATGGATCTTACTTCTATTTATACTAACTAGTATGTTTACTTATTACTAGTTGATAGTTTGTTAAGATACAGATTATATTATTTGTTTAGGTTTGTTAACATATATATTGTTTGCTTAGATACATTTGCTTTGTTTTAAGATAAGATTGTTGTGGTATTCAAACTCAATGTTGTTTTGATACTTGTTTGTTTATAATTGTTTGATGTAGTGACAGTGCATTTCGATTGTTTGAACTCAAGGTTGTTTAGATGCATTCTGTTTACTGAAACAAAAGGTTATTTTAATGTTTGTTTCTATTATAAGGAATGCGTTCCTTAACTTGCTTCAAGTAGAAATCCTCGTATTCAGTTGTTTCCAAGACTTTGCACACTGGCCGAATCCATTCATCCTGTTGCTGAGCCTGCCTTAGCTTATGCAGCAAAGAATCTTCCAATATAAGACACGCTATTCTGCTTAACGCTTCAACGTGACGCTCCTCGAGCCATTTCGGTGTTCTATTTGATAGTCAAAGTCTTGTATAGTAACGCCCACTGAGATACTCTTAGTGGAATATTCTTCTTTTTCATGGTCATTGCGAACGCGTTGCACTCAGTAACGATTCTGAAACATATCTCTCCACTTCTTAAGTGCTTTAACAATCGCTAACACCTCTAGCTCATACGAATGGTACCTCTCTTCTGCTGGCTTTATTGCACCGCACTCTATAATATACCCCAGAAAATCAAAAGTCGTCTTCAGGATTTGGCATTTCTCCCACTTAATCCTTTTGTTATAACATGCCGCCCTGTTCAACATAGCTTTCAACTTATGTACACCCTCGTCATAACTAGTAGAAGGAATTATAGAAACCGGGGAATCATGCTGCTTACTGTGCGAGTAACTACAAACAATGGCTTCTCTTGCCTTTTCTTGTTCTCCCTCAAGATGCGACAAATCTACCTGTAAAGTTTTCGCCGAAATTACTTCTGCGAACATATACAGATCTTCAAACTTATTAAGAACTTCTATTTTACCTTCACTTTTCTCTACTATGGGGTTTTTAACCTTCGTTTCTTTCATCCTTGCTCTAAATTCTACCTCGCCTTCTTTTATAACCAAATCGACCTGCTTTAATACACTACTCCCGATTATTGCATCGTAAATAAGGTCACGCTAACGGACAACGTGGAAATTGATATCCACTTTAACTCCATCTACGCTAACTTTAATTATGAAACTGCCAATAGTTGTAAGTATACTATTTCTTATTCCACGAAGATGATTTATATCATTGGATAAATCAATCTTCCCTAACTTCATCAACACATCGTAACGCATGAGGCATAGATAGCAACCAGTGTCTAGCAATGCTGACAACATAAACCCGTTAATAGATAATTCTTTGAAAACTAAGCTGCCAAGGGACGTCATACGCATTATTTCAAATTACCCTTGCACCCTCGCTTTTTACCACCGTTCTCTTCTTTGATCACTCTGCAATACGATGCCCTGGCTGATTACACCCGAAACACTTTGATAGTCGTTGCTGTTTACAGGTATTCGCCAAATGACCCGCTTCTGCACACTTATAAAAACGTTTCCTATTAGGTCCCTGATCTTCAGTAACAGAATTTTCTTCACCCTTGTTTTGAAACATACTCACATTGAGTTGACGCCCCGTGCGAACTTTTTCATAAACAAGGTTCTGAGCCTTTTGCAAACATTGTTTAAGTGTACTCCAACTAGTTATGTCCCGTTGACTGCGAACAAAAATTTTCGCGCCACCCTTCAATAATTGTTTCCCGTATATACGTATAAACTTTTATAAATCCCCCCAACGAACCGCCATGGCAATAGATTAAAAATCATCGAACCACTCCTAGACTGGGTGTAGCCCCGTACCACTAAAAGCTAAAAAGATTCCTCGAGATCGCGTAGAGTGAAGACCGAAGAGCTAGACCCCATCGCCGGCAACAAGTTGTTTTACTAAGCTATTTTGCTGTCTGAGCTATCGTGTTCAGCATCTACAGTCAGTCCAAAATGTTCACAAAGTCTGTCCTGTAATGTGTGTCCTGTAATGTGGCCATTTGTCGACATACCCAGTGCCAACAATTTTTCTATCAATCCGTTCACTGTTGGTTAACAAAAGCAAATGGTATAGAATTTCGAGAACAAATTAGATATTTATTATATAATAAGTAAAAGTAAACCTTAAAATATACTTTGACGAATTTCAACAATTTAAATAATTTTTTTTTTTTATTTGGGTGAAAAACAACAAAAAAGAGTATGTGACAGATATGTCACGTTATGTAACAATGTCTCTGAGCTCATTAAATAATAATATTTGTATTCCGTGAATATTTACATGTTTTTTAAGAAGTGTGAAATTCTTTGAAGCAGTTGTTTTGCTTGTTGTAGCATAAATCCACACCACATTTTTCACATACGTATACCGTTTGTGATACTCCAACACATCCTGGACGCTTGCAACGAATTCGTTTTTCTGCCCAACTTGATCTTGCCTAACTGCCATAGGAGCAACATGTTGGGCTGGGCCCTTATGTTTTTAAGATTGTATCTCCGCTTCAATTCCTCTTCGCTTCATAGGGGACTTTGTACCCAATTTGCACAACACCGTGGCAACTTCTAAACGAAAATCAGCAGATGACAACTGATCGCCCTCTAATTTTTTTCTTTATGAGCTCTTTTGTATAAGAGCCAAGCATTAGACATTGCAAGGTCTAAAAATTGATAAAATAGACGAACTTGCCATCGCTTGCTTCGTAGCAATATCTTATAGCGGCCCATGATGCTGTCAATGAGATCAACCCCACCCATGCGCCGATTATACTCGGCTACAATATAAGGTCTTTTAGTATTTATGTACCTTTTGTTTGCCTTATCATAGCGGCGTACTGTGGACTTCGGTAGCTCACCAGCGAAATTAAAAGCAAGATTACACTTTTGTTGTCTTTCCAGACAACGGTGGCTATATCTATTCCTCGCACATTTCCACCATATTCTACGCTGTGACCACGGCTGTTTTTCGAAATATCCTTATCTGTTGTCAGGTATCCTATTTCATCGTATTGTTCCTAAACTAAGAATTCCTTCTTTGGCCAAGTATTCTATAAGTGACAATGACGTGAAATAGTTGTCGAAATAAAGTTTATAGTTTTGGTTCTTTGGAATATTTCTGGCCAGTCTCATGACAGCATTTGAAGCAGCACCTAAATTTGGTTCTCCGGGTTTCAAAATATTTTCAGTTCCAGATTCCACTTCAAAACTATACGCGAACGCGTTAGTGTCGCAAAGTACAAATATTTTAAATCCCCATTTTCTCGGCTTTTTAGGGTTATATCGTTTTAGGTTATGTCGAGCTTTAGTGGAGCAAATTTGCTCATCTACACATAGCTGACTTTGTAGCGGAATTTTTTTTGCAAGTTTCGTTTAGTTTTGCCAATATTGGTCGAATTTTAAAAAGTCTATCAGCTTGGGGGTGATCACGAGAAAGCATCTTAGAATTGTCATTAAAGTGAATACATTGTCTCAATTTTTCAAACTTATTTGCTGCCATTGTTTCCTTTATGAAAGGTGTACCGATTTCGTTATTCCAATGTTTCGTCACTCTCGGGAGGTGCACCAAAGACATCAAGTATGTTATCCCAATAAATTGTTGAACGTCGATTTCGGATACATGGAAACTATTGTTGGGATCCTTTTCCCTTATGTATAGGTTAGTTTGTTGCGCAATATCTTTGATTAATTCAAGAGGAAATATTTTTAGGAAAAACTGTATGGGTGTTTCCAAATCCAAAATATCAGCAGGCAGTTCTTCCTTTCCCGTGAAACGTATTTGATGTTCGTTTAGTTCAATATTCATTTTCTTCCAGACTACATTCATTTTTGGTTTAGGGCGATGTGACGATCCTTTCTGAGTGGCATTTGTAGACATGGCTGATTCCTCTAAGCGAACGTCAATATCTTCCCTTTCGTTTTCCAAAAGAGCGTCATTTTGCTCACGATCGAGTTCAAAGTCTGAACTTATATCGCCCTCAGGATCAAAATCGGGATCTGTAACGCTATTATCGTCAGTTTCGAACCCATCTTCACTACTTTAATAAATCATCAACTCTTCAAGAATTTTATCAGCAGATAAGTTACGAGACGCCATTCTGGTGAAGTATATAAGAAATCAACAAAAACAAATTTTTAGTGACCCTTATTACTCAATGTTACAGAAATGGTACAAACCTAAACTTCACTATATATTGCATTAGTAAACATTTTTCGTATTATCTTATAGAAATTAAAGATAATAGTGAACTTACCCGGACTTTTCCACTAAATATTTTATTAAAACACTGAAAATTTTCTTATTTTTATCTTTTCGGTAATTGCAAGCACGTGCATTCACTAACTTTACCACAGCGAAAAAGAAAGTACCGTTTTATATCCGTAAGTGATGCCAATACATAAAAAACCAGAGAATTTTAAAATTGAAAAATACGGAGTGTGACAGTGCTGCTACATTATACTAAAAAGGGAAAAATTAATTTTCCTATGTTTTGTACCCTCTAAAAGCGTTTGTAACATATCTGTCACATGATGCTATAAAGGGATATAGCAAAATGAATACAGAATTAATTCTTGCAATTTAAATTTAAGACAATTAATTTTCACAATTAATCTTTTTGACAACTTAGTTCAATTTGGTTTAATTATAAGCTCATTTGAATTAACTTACAATGTGATTTCTAATTTTCTTATAGACTATCGAAACAAAAAAATCGTACAATCTTATCGATAACTTTGCGAATAGATTCTAATTAGTTAATGTTTAACACATACCTGTTATACGCTTACTCTCTACGTACATACGATAAACTGCTCCGCTCCGCTTCTCACTCTCGTGTTCTCACCTGCATACACTCTGCATACATCGACTCAATCGCAAACACAGTTTATTTCAACGCTTACGCCAACTGTACCAATGCTGCTTACTCTGCTTACTTTCTGCTGCCGGAAAATCTGTATCGCCAAACACTCGCCTGTCAGTCTATTTCGAAGCTCTCGCCAACTGAAGACAATGCTGCTTGCTTAAACTACTCACTCTCTGCTGTCGCAAAATCTGTACCGCCAAATACTTGCCTCTCAGTCTATTTCGACGCTTTCGCCAACTAAAGACAATCCTGCTTGCTTAAACTGCTCATTCTCTGCTGCCGCAAAATCTGTATCGCCAAACACTTGCCACTCAGTCTATTTCGACGTTCTCGCCACCTGAGGATGCTTAAACTGCTCACTCCCTGCTGCCGTTTATTCCGAATCGCTGCTCACTTTCGACTGCGCTTAACAACGCAGAATCGGCGTCACAACGGCTTGAGTTAACGGTGCTCTTAAGGGTCGGCATCGGTCACACCACGCCAAGTTAAGAGTACCCGACACTGTACCTTTTACAACTTTCTAGAACGTTCTTTATAATAACAACAAGTTTGTTTGTGCATCTTGCTTTTAAGTTAACGGTGCCCTTTATGGTCGACACCGGTCACTTTACGAAAATATCAGAGTACCCGACACTGTACCCTTCTACAAATTCTCCGTACGCTCTTATAAGTTAACGGTGCCCTTAACGGTCGCCACCGGTGACTTTACACAAAGTCCAAATTACCCGGCACTTCTGCCTATTTCTAGAACGTTCTTTTTTTAAAAAAAGACGGTAGAACCAAGTTCGCTCCACGTTCATTCGAACCAAATCTTTACAGTTTAAACAAAGTCCAAATCACCCGACAATTCTGCCACACACTATAGCCGAGTTAACAACAGCGCGCCAGTCGTTCTTTCTGCTCGCGGTTTGGTGCCAATTGGAGATTCCATGTGTAGCCAGGTCCTCTTCCACCATGCTTTTCCAACTAAGTGGAGGACTTCTCTCTCCTCTGCTTCCACGGAAGGATCTGCGTAGAATACTTTCAAAGTTGTAGTGTTTTCATCACGCGGACGGCATGACCTAACCGGCGTAGCCGTTGCCTCTTAATTTGAGGAACTATACCGATGTCGTGGTATAACTCGTACAGCTCATCGTTCCATCGAATGTTCACCCTTGCCAATGCGCAAAGGACCAAAAATCTTCTGCAGAGCTTTTCTCTCGAAAACTCGTAACGTCGACTCATCAGATGTTGTCATCGTCACTGCCTCTTCACCATATAGCTGGACGGGAGTAATGAGTGACTTAAAGAGTTTGTTTTTTGTTCGTCGAGTGAGGGCGTTACTTCTCAATTGCCTACTCAGTCCAAAAAATACGTTGTTAAGAGTTATTCTGCCTTAATACTGGTTCCACGATAGACAAAATTTTCTTCGACTTCGAAGTTAAGACTGTGAACAGTGACGTGGGAACCAAGTCGCAAGTGCGATGAAGGTTTGTTTAATCATAGAAGATATAACATCTTGGAGGATGGAGCATGTGTAGAAGTTCAAGCAATTGAGGAAAGTTCTATGAGTGCCAATCACTTGGGAGTGGTCAGAAACGATGTTTTTACATATGGCTCAAGCAGCTCCCGACTTCCTTTCTGAGACCAGTATCTTCTGGGTAGCCAAAGAACATCCGAATAGAAGCATGCAAAAGTGAGAAAACGAATCATCCCTCCAAAATGCATTAAGGGTTAGCTCAATTATACTCATACCAATATAAACATATTATTGCATAGGGTTGTGCGTTGGGTTTGGGACCCGCCACGTAAAAAACAGTACCAATGAAAATGACAAAACAGTCTCGGATGAGTGACCCGCCTTTTGATGACGACCATGGCAAACGAATTAAGGACTACGATTTGAAGGAATGTCCTGTCCCTTTATTGGGAAGGTGGCGCTGCCCAGCTGGTTGATGTCCTCGTTAGAGGGAAGGCTGACATCACCGCCGTCCAAGAAATGCGATGGACGGGAACAGGACTGAAACGAGTAGGTTCCTGTGGCATTGTGGCGCAAATTCGGTGTGGGATTCGTGGTGGGAGAGAGACTCCGTCGCCGAGTACTCTCATTCATGCCGGTGGATGAACGTCTAGCCACAATCCGCATCAAAGCGAAGTTCTTCAACATATCGCTGATCTGCGCCCACGCCTCGACGAAAGAGAATGACGATGTGACCAAAGATGCCTTCTATGAGTGCTTGGACCCCACCTATGAGAGGTGGGCAAAGAAGGTAGCTTTGGCACGACGGTCAGTAAATTCTGCCTCCACGACGAAACATCCCCAAATTGATCCAGGTTGATCGACTATGGAGGATGGAGTCATGTGTAGAAGTTCACGCAAATGAGGAAAGTTCTCTGATCACCATTCACTTGGGAGTGGTCAGAAACGATTCTTTTACATATGGCTCAAGCAGCTCACGACTTCCGGTCTTTGACCAAGTATCCTCTGGGTAGTCTAAGAACATCCGTTCGAAGGCGAGCTAAAGTGAGAAGGCGAAACATCCCCTACATAGGGTTGTGCGCTGGGTTTGGGACCCGGTTCGACGTCGAGAAGCTGCAATCACAACAGACAGCAGAACGATTTTCTACTCGACTTGCACTCCTGCTCTCTGAGAGCATTCGTCAACAACTCGGTATATAGGAATTGTGAGACGGCATTTCAAGTTCCATACATATAGCTGCAACCGAAACCATTGGTTATCGGAAAATGTAAAGGTACTGCACGCTAAAATTCCGAATTGTTGGGCACTCTTTCGTCTGACCATATTTATCAAAGAAGCTGATACATGCTCCTTATCAGTTCTTCGCCGCCGTGTTTGAATAGCTCGGCCGGCAATCCATCGGCCACCGCCGCTTTGTTGTTCTTCAGGCCGGATTGATAAGCTTTCTTGTTAATTTATTAGATACTAATTTCCATTAAATGCTTTGATTTTGGCCAAGCATTGTACTTATGATAGCAAGAATATAATATATTTTCATGAATGTCTGTGTTTTCGTATTCGATAGAACTGAAGAAATGATTTTTATTGAAACTACTTGATTTTCTCATCAAAATGGCACATCAAGTGTTAATTGAGCCCGATAGGGCGGCACTCCTACCTACCTACTTGATTTTCTATATAAATAAAAATGAATACCAAAAATGTATGTACGCGCATAACTCAATAACGCCTGGACCAATTTGGCCAATTCTTTTTCTTAAATGTTTGTTGAAGTTCAAGGATGGTTTTTACGGCGAGAAAAATTCGAATAGTTTCCGGAAAATCCCTAAAAACAGCCCTTTTCTTTTCCCCATACAAACGTTACAATAAATATGAATGTTTGTTTGTTGTGGATCGGGAAAGGTTTAGAAACAAAATACCTTATACTTTTCATGAGGAGAAGTCGAAAAATTGGACAATTCCAAAAAGTAACATTTTCCATACACATTTTTTTCAATTTTTGTTTGTTTTGTTTTTCAATATTTTGATTTGTAAATTATTTGAATCGTTCAATTGCGGTCGCTTACTTTTTTATTCCGGCTATCCAAAGGAAAAATTATTGAAAATTATTCAGTGAAAACCTTATGTACATATGTTTGAGATGATGTGATCAATTACAGATTGAAATTTGTTACGAAGCCACGAAGAGGTGGCGCTAATATTGGTCGGCGTTCTTTTTGCCATCAACGTATGGCAGCCCAAAGAAAGGCAAGAAGTACTCCCAAAATGCGATGACATACGTGCGGAATTATGGATCGCGGTCAATCAGCTAGCGATCGTAACGATATCACAGCACGACTTTTTAAACAATAGCTGCGATGTTTGATGGTCTTTATCTTGAAGCAACCTATGGTATATATGATGCTGTTAGATGCTGAATGTGTTCTGTTGAGTAGCAAAAAAAATGTTTGCTGCACGCACACATTCTTCTTTGGATGCGGATGGTGATTACACCAAATCAAATTGATGAAATCATTTCAGCAGAATTATACGAAGTGGTGAAAACCAATATGATTCATGGACCTTGCGAACCTTACAATCCCACTTTGGTTTGTATGTTTGACAATAAATGCACGAAACACTACTCATGTGCTTTTCTTTCGGAAACGGGAATGGGAAATGATGGATATTAACTGTATCGGCGTCACTCACCAGACGACAATGGCAGAACATATAGCATTTAGAGGCGTGAATATCGACGTTAACAACACATGGGTCGTACCATATTCGCCCCTTTTGTTTAATTCACATTCAAAACTCATGTCAATGTTGAATATTGCAGATTGGTGTAATCGATCAAATACGTTTGCAAGTACATCACCAAAGAAAGCAACATAGCGGTTATTGGCCTTGAACGATATGAGATCAGCAGTATCAAATGGGTCGATATGTGAACTGCAATAAAGCACTTTGTAGGATATTTACTTTTGCAATTCATGAAAGTTTTCCAACTGTTTTGCGTCTCGCGGTTCAACTTCATTTAAGTCATCGCGTATTGTGAATGGTACAGTGTGTGCAACATTTTGAGAAGCATGCCAGCAGTAGCATTTGCTGGAACATGATAATCACTGGAAACAGACGAAGGACAATGCGATAGGACTTCGCATGCCACTGAAGTTCGCATACTTTTCGCGAAGATCATTTCGACATATCCGCCTTTAAATTCGCGTTAATTATGGGATACGAAAAAATTACATTGCCGATGACATTTTACATTGTATTCGCTAAGAATTGGAAATGGGCAAATTTCGGTTGATTCTTCCAGTGGTTTGATATCAATTTCACCTCCCTTTTATCAATTCACTTCAACGGAAGATGAACTCATCACGAATGTTTATCCGAACATTGGCCAAATTATCGTAACTGCGATAGCTTGAGTGCACGAGCAATTTTAGCTGCCAAAATTACGGATTTAAACTGGAAGATTCAAAGTCAAGTTCCGGGAGGTTTGCGCTCATATAAATCGATCGATCGTCTTGACAAGGAAGACGAAACCGTAAATTATCCAGTGGAATTTCCAAATACAATACCAAGCCTGCCCCAGCATCATTTGCGTCTTAAAGTTGGATCTGTCATTATTATGTTTCACAATCTTCATGCGCCGAAACTGTGTAATGGAACCCGAATGATTAGGACGTTGTTATCGAATACAAGGGACAGCCCTTTCAGTTCAAACGTATTCAATTTCCAGGGAAAATTACCCTTGCGTTGACAATCAACAGGACACAAGGAAATCGGGAAATGCTAAAGTTTTCCCACAGTCAGATATATGTGGTGTGTTGACGAGTTGGAAACCCATCTTCTCTATATATTTACGCATCAGAACAGAAATCAAAAAGTTATGTTTATTAAGTTGCGCTACATAAAAAAAATGTAGAAAAATCGTTAATAAATCATTTTCGACAGAATATAATTTCAACTTTTTTTCATTTCAAAACACATAATTTCACGCAGGGCAACGGCTGCGGGGTCAGCTAGTAATTTAATAATTTTTCATCTTTATACGCTCACAAAAAAAGTACACTTTGCAGTGGAAGAGTTCTATAATGTTAAATTATACAACACATTATTTTGCAATGTTATTTGACTTTGCGTACCGACGATATATACATAAATATTGCAGTCATACCATATCGATACTTTGCAGTAGTACTTTTCGAAGCCAGCAAAACTTTTATATTCAAATAGTGTATTTAATACATTTAATCTAATGCCAAAAAATGTCGAAATCGGATTACAACTTGTGCCAAAAATGGGTTAAATCGGGTCAATACTTCTCATAAATATAAAGTCAATATTTTCGAACTACAGGTTCATTTTATACCGCAACTATCAGGCAATATGTAAGAAATCTTAATAAAAGTATGAAAAAATTAATTAAATCTTGGATTTACTTTTATGTTTAATTTTAATTTTTGTTTAAGAGGCTTTGATCCTTGTGAGTTGCGGGAGTATAAAATGTTCTGTTACACCCTTCCTTAGTTGTTTTCCTTATAAATGTACATATTATGTGTATTTGTCACCTCAATCTACAAGTATAGTGCCTTTCTTTAAGGCTCGAAGAACTACTCATGTTTACTCGTGTGCAAATTGTATCAGGCACCCAAAATCCACCCAGTGTGTAAAATTAAAATACCCGCGTATGGGATGCATACAATTTATTATTAGAACCACGTTACAAATGTTAAGTAAAATAATTATAAAGAGGCCGATGTCAAAAATGAATTGAGTGCGCAAAAGACTTATCGCGCACGAATTTGTGCAGAGCGCGATAATACAGTCCATTTTTGTTAGTTGATGGCATTGTAGAAATACACAAGTAACAAAAGAATCATATGGTCGTCAACAGCTGAGATCACCTGATCGAAATAGTTGATTTTGCGGCACAGAGATTTAAATAAAAGGACTTAAAAATAATAAGGAGTTTGCAGTATAGGCGCGTTACCGATATTTTTTCGGTATTAGGGTCCCTTGGAGGCCTATTTTCACTCATATAATATATACAATACTAAACAAAACAATTTGTATTAATTTAAACAAAAATAGCTATATTCATCAAATATTTTTAATAAAATAGAAAAGATTTACTAATATTTTAATACAATAAATAAAATTTTAATCAAAACTAGGTAAATTTAATCTTTATGAATTTTAATAATCGAAATACATTTGAAAATTTAACAAAAACGTACTTAAAATAATAAATTGGATAGCATAACACGGCAACACACTGGTGCCTTTTCTAAGGCATTTGGCCGTTTTAGTAGTAGAATATTTAGGAAACCCTAACGAACTGCCTGGGCTTTTGCCCTGAGTCTTCCCACATTCTATTGCATTCTTAATGTAATTTCTGTCATTCTATAAGCTTTTGCCTGCGTATGTATGGGTGAAAATTATAGGATTTGTTACTTGTAGGTTTATACAATGGTTGATGGTGCGAGGTGTCATCGTGTGGTGGTATTATGTGTGTATTGTCATCATGTGTGGTATTCTTAGGTGTGGTTTGTAGTATTTAGGGTGTGCCATTTTTTTCAGATAAACTGGTGTGCATATGTTGAGTCATTTAAACAGCTTTGTACATTAAGTTTTTTTTATTAATTAAAGCCTTAAGAGAATATTTTTTATATTTTATATTACTTTCTTTTATAGTCTAATTTAATTTTACTATTTTTGCTTTTAAATTATTTCAAGTAACATACTTACGGAGGATGAAGTCATATGTAGAAGTTCACGCAAGTGAGGAAAGTTCTCTGATCGCCATTCACTTGGGAGTGGCCAGAAACGACTCACTACTTCCGGTCTTTGACCAAGTATCCTCTGGGTAGCCTAAGAACATCCGTTCGAAGGCGAGCTAAAGTGAGAAGGCGAAACATTCCCTACATAGGGTTGTGCGCTGGGTTTGGGACCCGCCACGTAAAAAAACACCCCCAGTGAAGAGCTATAACCAGCCTCGGATAAGAGACCCCCTTTTTGAAGACGACCATGGCAAATGAAATAAGGACTACGAATTGAGGGAATGCACCTGGAATGTCCGGTCCCTTAATTGGGAAGGTGCCGTTGTCCAGCTGGTTGATGTCCTCGTAAAAACAAAGGCTGACATCACCGCCGTCCAAGAAATGCGATGGACGGGACAAGGACAGAGGCGAGTAGATCCTTGTAACATTTACTACAGTGGCCATAAAAAGGAGCGCAAGTTTGGTGTAGGATTCGTGGTGAGAGAGAGACTCCGTCGCCGAGTACTATCATTCACTGCGGTGAATGAACGTCTAGCCACAATCCGCATCAAAGCGAGGTTCTTCAACATATCGCTGATCTGCGCCCACGCCCCGACGGAAGAGAAGGACGATGTGACCAAAGATGCCTTTTATGAGTGCTTGGAGCGCACTTATGAAGGCTGCCCCCGCCACGATGTCAAAATCGTGCTTGGCGACCTTAACGCCAGGGTGGGCAAAGAAGGTGTCTTTGGCACTACGGTCGGTAAATTCGGCCTCCACGACGAAATATCCCCTAATGGGTTGAGGCTGATTGACTTCGCCGGGGCCCGAAATATGGTTATCTGTAGTACTAGATTCCAGCATAAGAAGATTCATCAAGCTACCTGGCTGTCTCCGGATCGAAAAACTACCAACCAGATCGATCATGTTGTGATAGATTGAAGACACGTCTCCAGTGTTTTAGATGTGCGTGCGCTCCGAGGTCCTAACATCGACTCGGACCACTATCTTGTTGCATCTAAGATTCGCACCCGCCTCTGTGCAGCAAAAAACGCGCGCCACCAAACACAAGGAAGGTTCGACGTCGAGAAGCTGCAATCACAACAGACAGCCGAACGATTTTCTACTCGGCTTGCACTCCTGCTCTCTGAGAGCATACGTCAACAACTCGGTATAAGGGAACTGTGGGACGGAATTTCAAACTCCTTACGTACAGCTGCAACCAAAACCATTGGTTTTCGGAAAGTGCAAAAGAACAGCTGGTACGACGAGGAGTGCGAGAGTTGAAGAGGGAAGCGAGACGCATTTGTAGACAGAAGAAGAAAGAGGCTGAAATGTGTGAGTATGAAGAGCTTGATAAGCTGGCCGACAGGGGTAATGCTCGAAAATTCGACGAAAAAATGCGGCGGCTTACGGAAGGTTTCAAGACCGGAGCGTACTCTTGTGGAACCCCCAAAGGTGATCTAGTCACTGATGCCCAGAGCATACTTAAATTATGGAGGGAACACTTCTCCAGCCTGCTGAATGGCAGTGAACGCACAACACCAGGAGAAGGAGAACCCGATTCCCCAATCGATGACGATGGAGCAGACGTTCCATTACCCGACCATGAAGAAGTTCGAATAGCAATTGCCCGCCTGAAGAACAACAAAGCGGCAGGGGCCGACGGATTGCCGGCCGATCTATTCAAACACGGCGGCGAAGAACTGATAAAATATTGATATGATTGTAAAATATGGTCGGACGAAAGCATGCCCAACGTTTGGAATTTAAGTGTGCTATGCCCAATCCATAAAAAAGGAGACCCCACATTCTGCGCCAACTACCGTGGGATTAGCCTCCTCAACATTACATATAAGGTTCTATCGAGCGTATTGTGTGAAAGATTAAAGCCCACCGTCAACAAACTGATTGGACATTATCAGTGTGGCTTTAGACCTGGCAAATCAACAACCGATCAGATATTCACCATGCGCCAAATCTTGGAAAAGACCCGTGAAAGGAGAATCGACACACACCACCTCTTCGTCGATTTCAAAGCTGCTTTCGACAGCACGAAAAGGAGCTGCCTTTATGCCGCGATGTCTGAATTTGGTATCCGCGCAAAACTAATACGGCTGTGTAACCTGACGCTGAGTAACACCAAAAGCTCCGCCAGGATCGGGAGGACCTCTCCGAGCCCTTCGATACCAAACGAGGTTTCAGACAAGGCGATTCCCTATAGTGCGAATTTTCAACCTGCTTTTGGGGAAAATAGTTCGAGCCGCAGAACTAAATAGAGAAGGTACCATCTTCTATAATAGTGTACAGCTGCTGGCGTATGCCGATGATATTGATATCATCGGCCTCAACACCCGCGCCGTTAGGTCTGCTTTCTCCAGGCTGGACAAGGAAGCACAGAAAATGGGTCTGGCAGTGAACGAGGGCAAGACGAAATATCTCCTGTCATCAAACAAACAGTCGTCGCACTCGCGACTTGGCACTCACGTCACTGTTGACAGTCATAACTTTGAAGTCGTAGATAATTTCGTCTATCTTGGAACCAGCGTTATCACCACCAACAATGTCAGCCTAGAAATCCAACGCAGGATAACTCTTGCCAACAGGTGCTACTTCGGACTGAGTAGGCAATTGAGAAGCAAAGTCCTCTCTCGACAAACAAAAACCAAACTCTATAAGTCACTCATAATTCCCGTCCTGCTGTATGGTGCAGAGTCTTGGACGATGTCAACAACGGATGAGTCGACGTTGCGAGTTTTCGAGAGAAAAGTTCTGCGAAAGATTTATGGTCCTTTGCGCGTTAGCCACGGCGAATACCGCATTCGATGGAACGATGAGCTGTGCGAGATATACGACGACATCGACATAGTTCAGCGAATTAAAAGACAGCGGCTACGCTGGCTAGGTCATGTTGTCCGGATGAACGAAAACACTCCAGCTCTGAAAGTATTCGACGCAGTACCCGCCGGGGGAAGCAGAGGAAGAGGAAGACCTCCACTCCGTTTGGAAGGACCAAGTGGAGAAGGACCTGGCTTCGCTTGGAATATCCAATTGGCGCCACGTAGCGAAAAGAAGAAACGACTGGCGCGCTGTTGTTAACTCGGCTATAATCGCGTAAGCGGTTTCTACGCCAATTAAGAAGAAGAAACGTACTTAAGCAAATAATTAATAAAAAAAGCTTTGTTATTCATATGTATCTAGTATGTCCTACATTCAATCATCAAAATTTATTTAGATAAAAAAGCAGTTTTGAATTTTCAGTCGTTTGCGTTTTCTGCGAAAATCTACCGGTGTAAAGTATATACTTTTAATACCATCAGAAGGAAGAGATTTCTGCAACCATAAAGCCTAATTACCTCTAAAAATCTGAAATTTTGACTTGAGATTCTTTTTTATTGAAAATAAAGTTTATTGTTATTATTTTGCACCCAATGTTGTGACAAAAAAATGTTTGTATAAAATAAAAATATCAAAAACTAGGTTATGTTCATTTTTCACATAAACTCTGAGGTTATGTGAGCAAAGTCTGACAAAAGTCAACATAAGTTATAGACCTTTTTTATACCTTCAACGTTGCCATATAACATTTTTCTAATAAAACCGTTTTTAACCCTTATAAACTCAATTACTCCACACACCGTTGGACTGTACTTAGACTCAGAGAATCTGGGTATTTAGATGACTGCGAGACTGAGTACTCTTAAATTCCTTTTTTTAGTTTAAATTCATACAACCCTTTTTTCCTTTCAATTTTGAAAACAAACTTTTCAAAAAACATATAACATTATAAACTATTTAGTTTCCTTAAAGCATGATATACTAAATTTAATATATCCATTGTAATTTGGAGAAGTTAGCTTTTAAAGTTCCTGGCTAAATGAGTAGCGACGTCGCATCACATCTGCATCAATTTATCACACCGAATCGACTATTCACCTCATCATGCGAGAGAACACCACCCATTAACACACATACACGCACATGCACCCAAACGCGATGACTTACTGCAATCTAATTAGAACAAAAGGAATTGAGAAAGCAGCTCGCGCACTTTTCGTTGATACGACGTCGACCAAGCAGCATCGCTTTTCGCAGCCTCGCAGTATCCCGGTTCCCTTCCGTTACCCGCGCTTATATATTTAAAGTTTTAATTTCTTATTAAAGTGATATTGTTAAACATTTTCATCATTATATACATATGTTATATATATTAAACATTTAAACCACTGTTTAAAACTAATTTTATAACAACTCTAAAGTGAGTTTTCAAATATAAGGTTTATAACGATTTGCGGAATTTGTGCATTTTGGGTTTTCTTTAAAGGAAAGTGTGAGTGGCCTAGAAGGTGAGTTTTTTATACATGGTCCTTCGAGCCATAAAGAAAGGCACTGTGGCTAAATAAAGTAAAAAAAATTAAGATTTCGAAAAAAAAACAAAGTTACTAAAAATCTTAACGTGTGTGAAAGTGCGGTAATAAAAACCGAAAAGGTAACAATAAGTGACAAAACTAAATAAAAAAAGCAAACAACAAAGCAAACATATGTGCCAAAAACCGGTTTTGGATACAGCAAGACAGTGAAAATAAAATATAGTTCATACATATACACATGTACAAGTACTGTGGTACAAAAAGTGCATATATATGAAAAAACAAAAAAAAAAAATATAAATCTACAAATAAAGTGCTGTGCAAAAAACATACGTATACATATATAATTACAAAATAATTAAAAAATAAAAATTTACAAACATAAATTGCTGCGTCTAGGCTACCACAAAACAAATATAATAAAAATTGAATATTAATAACTTTTTGAAAAACCATAAATAAATAAAATTATATTATATATATAAATTAATTATAAATAAACTAACATTTTAAGAATACGGTGCGAAAAAAAAATATAATAATAATAAATATAAATATTAAAAATTCATAAAAACCATAAATCGGGCGCGCTCTAACTATAAAAATACTAATAATTATAAAACAAATCGGGCGCGGTCTAAAAAAAAAAAAAAAAAAAAAAAAAAAAAAGGAAAATTATAACTTAAATCGGGCGCGATATAATAAAAAAAAAAAAAAAACCAACATAACAACGAACGCATACCTACATGCATACATACTCTACAAAGGAGGAAACAGGAGCAAGAGGACACTAAACAAAGGAGGAAATTAGGAAAGGAACATTAAACACAGGAGGAAATAGGAGAACACTAAACACAGGCGGAAACCGAAAGCGGATAATATTCCCAAAATTATATAAATACATACATATATGTACTATATTCTCCCCAAAACTCCCTTGAGGCGAGACAAAGTAAGTCGTTTCCATTTTTTATGCACAAATGTAAATATGTATGATATCATACGGTTTTATCAAATATAAAACCTATGTATATAATCCGTTTGATCAATTTCTAAACGGAAACAAAATACAGTTGAGAAAATATATCATCCATATATTTTTATAAATACCAAAGGAAATCATTTACTGCCTTCTAAGCATACCCTTGTGTATACAAACACACCCACTACAACAGAAAACAAACATATTATATTCAAGCATTTACTTGCAAATCTTCCCAGCAATACCCCATCTGTTTCTTCAAACAGTAAGCAGGATTGCATAAAATAGGTAAGCGAAAGGCATAAAAAGCAAAATTTCCAATGCGAGAATAAATACAAACATACATATTTACATATGCACTTACCCAAAGCATACTTAAAATACATAAATGCAACAAACATAAATTTGTACTTACAAACACATACAAACAAATTAATATTAATATTAATATATATATTAACATTAATATATTGAAGCACATACTTGCTAATCCGCAAGTGCAGAGGCTAATGACCTGCACTTTGTTCATTTTCTTTTTTCGCTATATTCTAATCGCGCAAACATAAGTACATATACATATATATGATATACATACTGTATACATATATTCGTTATTCTTTTAGCATACCCTGATTTAGGGGGTATATCCGAAACATAAAATTGTAACAAAACTTAAATTAAAAAAAAAAAAAAAAAAAAAATTAATAATAAAATCTTATTAACGACAAATATATTAGTACATGCTTATATAGTACGTACTCTAAGCCCGTATAGGCAAATATTATTTAACAATATCTCCTTGTTCTTTTTATTACAAAAACAAGCGGGATTAAATACCAACCAATTTAGCACATCATATTCACGTCAATACGCACATAGCGGGCACATATATGTACAAAGGTTATTGACCTCGTATACCGTCTGTACGAGTACTTATATACAAGGACACACGGATAAATCCATAATATAAAATATATAAAAATAAATATAAAATCGCAACTATTTAAATACAATAGTGCGGTTAACAAAAACGATTAACGCGTATTTGAGTAAATTTACGGGAATAACAACTCTTAATTACTTAAAAGAGTTTTCGGTTTTCGGTATTTATCAGAAATATCTCATCAAATTTTAATTTTAAATTCTTATTTATTCTAAATGAGCACAGATTCAAAAGAATCTAAATCAGGTCAGTTTCTTACCATTCCAAAAATGGCTGACGACGATAAACAAAGCACACCTGCAGAAGCTACACGCTCCAAGCACGGTACAAAGCAAAAGAGATCAAAAGATCATATAATATCGAAATTTATCACTGAAAGTGATAGCTTTATAAGATATTGCACACGTTTTCAGTCTTCCCCTATTACTGACATCACGGAATCAGTTTTAAATATAAAGTTAGAAAGTGTTAACAATCTATGGGCACGACTACTGGCAGCGTACGATACAGTACTAGATACTGACGACGCGGAACTCCCAGAAAACGCAAAAGCTTCGGCAAATGCTAAGTGTGATAACTGCCGTGATCAGTACGAGTTAACAAAGGGAATGATAATTGAACAAATAAGTTTAGTAAGGCCAAGTAGAGCCACTACTCCCCCTCCCAGAGTAATTACAACACAAAAAGAAGACCTAGATAAAGGCATGTATCTAAAGGTACCAGCTTGTGATACTGAAGTTTTCAATGGATGTTATGACCAGTGGCCGTCCTTCCGGGACATGTTCACTGCTGTTTATATAAACCATCCTAAACTTTCACAAGCACAAAAGCTATACCATCTCAGGTATAAAACAAAAGGGGAAGCAGGCAGTATCGTCAAGCAATTCGCTTTAAATGACGAAAATTTCAAACTGGCTTGGGAAGCACTTGTTGAAAGGTACGAAAATGAAAGGGTTATGATAGAAAACCCAATAAAAACTTTATTGCATTTGCCAAAAATCCAACAAGAAACTAGCCAGAAATTTCAAAACTTACACTCCACAGTGACTAATTGTCTATCAGTGTTAAAAACACAAAATGTATCCACAGAATCGTGGGACCCTATTATAGTAACCATTTGCGGAGAAACACTGCCTGATGCTGCGTTACTACGATGGGAACAATCTCTAGTGGAAAGAAAAATAATGCCCACCTGGCAACGGATGAAAACATTCCTCACTGCTCAATACGAGATAGCTGAGCGAATAGACAAAAAACTATAAAGCCAAAAAGTCATCACAATGACTCAAGTTAAAATTTGTTCAAACCCCAAGCCAGTAATAACATACAATATAATAGACACGTTAATAAAAGTCACACATTCGTGTCAAATCAAAGTAGTCAATGGCAATCATTGTGTGAACTCTGTAAGGGAGGTCATAAATTAAGATCTTGCGAGAGATTCAAAAAATTATCCGTTTCAGATAAAACAATCTGGTCCGTCAACACAAACTTTGCATAAACTGTCTGTCGAATTCTCATATGACAAAAGACTGTGAAAGCAAATTCAATTGTGTATACTGTCAACGAAGACATCACTCAATGCTTTATGTTACCAATTTTCAAAATGTGAAGAAAAATCCATTTCAAAAACCACGGGGTTAGTCGCTACAACTACATCAAGTAATCCCGAAACCTCAAATCCCGAAAAAGGGAAGAACAACCATGTTGCTCTAAAGCAGCAAAAATTCAAGCGCTTCATTCAGAAAATGAAAGCAAAATTCTTTTACCCACTGCGGTCATCACCATTGAACATAAAGGTGATTTATTCAAACTAAGAGCGTTAATTGATCAAGGCTCTCAAAGATCCTTTATATCATCAAAGGTTCAAAATCGGCTAAAATTGCCAATAAAACATTCCAATTTTCAAATTTCGGGAATGGGCGGAAGAATTATTCAAAATTCTAATAAAATATGCCCAATCACCATAGTTTCTCCAAATGCGGATACACGAATAGATGCACAAGCCATCGTTCTACCGCAACTTACAAATTTGCTTCCAAGCTATGAAGTAAATAAAATACACTGGGAAAAATGCTCACATCTCAAGTTAGCAGATCCCAACTGTCATACCCCATCACAAATCGACATATTATTAGGCAGTGACTTAATACCTCAAATAATTCTTGAAGGTATAGAGAAAATCTCCAATAAATTGTTAGCCCAAAATACAATCTTTGGGTGGATTATAAGTGGCCAAGTCACGGAAAAAATAAATTCCTTCACAACACAAGTGGAAGATATCACAAACGAATACTTAAATAATGAACTTAAAAAATTCTGGGAAGTGGAAGAAGTACCCCAGATTACCAAACTTTCAGAAGAAGACCAGGCATGCGAAGCCTATTACCAGTCCACAACAACAAGAAACGAACATGGTCGTTATGTTGTGCGACTGCCATTCAAATCCACCTTTCCAGAAACTATAGCTCTAGGCCACTCTAGAATCTCAGCAGTCCAGCAATTCCTAAGCATGGAAAAAAGCCTGACGAAGAAAAATGAGCTAAAATCAGCATATGATAATGTGATGGAGGAATATCTTGACCTCAATCATATGGAAGAAACTGTATCATATGAAAAAATATCCAAAGGTAGATATTTATCTTTTTACCTTCCACATCATGGGGTAATAAGACCAGATAAAATCACAACGAAAGTACGAGTGGTGTTCAATGCCTCAAAGTGTACGAGCTCAGGCAAATCACTCAATGATGTATTATACACAGGACCAACATTACAACCTGATCTCATGTTGCTAATACTAAATTGGCGCATGTTTAAATACGTTTTTAACGGGGATGTTGAGAAAATGTATAGGCAAATTCTGGTGCATGAAGATGACCAAGATTTCCAACGCATAGTCTTCCGCAATTCAATTAATAGTCAAATTAGCGACTACAAACTTAAAACAGTTACCTTTGGCATCAACTGCGCACCCTATTTAGCCATTAGGACATTACATGAAGTTGCAAAAACAAATGCAACAAATTTGCCTTTAGCATCTGCTGTGTTGCAAACTCAAACATATGTGGATGACATTTTATCAGGTAGCCACAGTATACCAATAGCGCGCGAATCATTATCTCAAGTGATCAAAGCACTAAATTCAGCAGGTTTTCCCCTAAAGAAAATAACATCAAATCATCCCGAAATAATAAAAAACATAAAAAAGGAAGATTTATTAGATACAAATTTCCTTAAATTTGAAAAAGCTAGTACAACCAAAACTCTAGGTATTCAATGGAATGCGATAACAGATCAATTCTCATATACAATTGAGTCAATATCTGCTATGTCCGCCATTACAAAACGTCAAATTCTTTCCTCGGTGGCAAAACTTTTCGACCCCGCAGGATGGCTTTCGCCAATAATGATTCAAGCTAAAATCCTCATTCAAGAATTGTGGCAAGATGGCACTGAATGGGATGAACAGGTAAAACCTTTACGTTTGGCGAAATGGGTTCAATTTGCTAACAACCTACATACCATATCTGAAATTCGAATCCCTCGATGGGTAAATTTCACCCCTAACATTAACGCAGAATTACATGGTTTCTCTGATGCCTCTGAAAAGGCTTATTGTGCAACAGTCTACATAAGCACTCAGTATGATAACAAAATAACTTCAAATCTTTTGGTAGCCAAAGCCAAAGTTGCACCTTTGAAGACACTAAGCCTGCCACGGTGCTCTTCTGTTAGCAAAATTAATTTCAACAGTTCAAACCCATCTAAAATTAAACGATCACAAAATGTATCTCTGGTCAGACTCAGAAATAGTCCTAGCATGGTTGGAAAAACCACCCTATACTTGGAAGACATATGTATCGAATCGCATATCACAAATCTTATACTTAGTTGGCTCAGCAAAATGGCAACATGTTGCAAGTGCAGATAACCCAGCGGATCTGGGGACAAGAGGTTGCAAACCACTTCTCCTCACCAGTACTACACTCTGGTGGAACGGTCCCACATGGCTAACAGAATCACAAGAATTCTGGCCAAAGTCTCCTGCTCGGAATATCATACCTCCGGAAAGTCGGAAAATGAAAATTTTCATATCACTCCAGAAGAGGATGATATTCTCCAAAGATTTTCATCATTTCCTCGAGCACTAAGGGTAGTCGCTTATATGCACAAATTCATCCATAAACTTAAACAAAAGGTGAAAAGGATATCAAACGATCCTGACATACAACTAACATATTCCGACTTGCAACATGCCAAGGTCAGTCTAATTTTGTATACACAAACTCGCTATTTCAGCAAAGAGAAATCAAAGTTGATAGAAAAGCGACCTCTCGACAAGGGAAGCTCACTTCTGGTGTTAAACCCATTCCTGGACGCTAAGGGATTACTACGGGCAAATGGAAGACTAGCCAACTCCAGCCTTAGTTACAATGAACGACATCCCATCATTATCCCAGACAAATCACGTTTTACCTACTTATTTCTAATATATCTCCACCAGCTTACACTGCATGGTGAGCATCGCTTGATGCAACAAATGGTCCGACAAGAGTTCTATATACCGCGACTAAAGCCACAAATTAATAGAACCATTTTCATGTGTAAACAGTGTACTTTGTACAAGCACAAAATGCGTACGCAGATCATGGCAGCCCTACCACCTGAACGCTGCAACTATGCTTTACCCTTTACCATCACTGGGGTTGATTTTGCTGGACCTTTCCAGATAAAGGCCTCGATGCTAAGGTCTTCCTCATTTAGAAAAGGGTATGTGGCTATCTTTGTATGTTTTACGACAAAAGCAGTACACCTCGAGCTATGTTCGGATCTGACTACAGCGGTATTTCTAGCAGCATTTGCCCACCTTGTCGGACGACGCGGATTTCCTTTAAAAATTATGAGCGACAATGGAAAAACCTTTGTCGGAGCTCAAAGAGCTAGGGAAAAAAGGGACAATTCATGGAAGAAGTATCCCCGAAAATGTCAAAAAATATGCACCCCAAGGGATCGATTGGTAATTCATACCCTAATGTTCTCCACGCATTGGGCGTACTCTGAGAATCATCAATAAAGAGCGGTTAAGTCCCATTTAAAGAAAACGGCTGGTAACCATATATTCAGTTATGAGAAGTTTACTTCATTACTCGCTCGTATCGAATCCGTCCTAAAGTCTAGACCTATTTCACCACTCTCGCAAAATCCCCCCGAATTCACAGCCTTAACCCTAGGGCATTTTCTCAAAGGAGCACCCATTCTGGCCATACCTGAGCCAGGCGTGGAGTCGCTATCCTTATTGAACAGATGGGAGCGAATTAAAATCCTCCATCATGATTTCAGCCGCCGATGGAAGGAAGACTACATAAAGGACCTTCACAAGAGATACCGGTGGAAAACTCAAGAAAAGGCACCAAAGCTCGGAGACTGCGTCCTTATACAAGATGATTGTCTCCCTCCTACGGAATGGAGACTCGGCCGCATAAAACAACTTCATTACGGTTCCGACGGTCACGTTCGAGTAGTTGATCTCCGCACTCAAACCGGAACGCTAACCAGACCGCTCGTCAAATTATGCTTTCTACCAACCGCCGAAGATAAAGAAACGTAAAACCGAAACCGCAATGTTAATAAATCAATAAATCGATAAAACATATAAACCGCTTACCAAATCGAAACCTCGAATAACATAAATGACACAAAACCTTAACATAAATGTCTGATAAAAAAAATGACATCCTATTTATGCCACATATCGTGGCACAAAAGTCCATATTATTGTAAATTTCACAATACATTTCTAATATCATCATTTCTCTCACAGAGTAATATGGACGTGGATATGGCATCATCGTCAACGCCAACCATGCGTTCGGCAGTTTCCGCCCCTCGCTCTGAAGCTGGGCCAATAGCAGCACCCCGGACCAACACTGCACCGGCAGCGCCTCGAACTACGACAGGCTCCACCGCGACAACGGCTCCGCGTCAAAGCACGCCAGCAGTACCAGCGGATCTGCAACCAATTCGTTGTCCACTATGCCGCCGCCCTCATCGGCTATCGCACTGCGGTATATTCAAAGGCATGCCGCCGATGCAACGCCAGCAGGTGGCACAGGCGCACGGGTATTGCCTGAATTGTCTGGCAACTTCCCACGCAACTCAAGAGTGCCCATCACAGAATCGTTGCCAAATCTGTGTGCGGGCTCATCATACGCTGTTGCACCGCGCTACCAGACGCGACTCCGGGCGACCACCGGCTCCTCGCACCAGCGGTAATGTCAGGCGTTCTCAAAGAACTCCTGTGACGGCTTACCGCCGGCGTGGACACGCTCAAGTAGAATCTCGTCCCTGGCGCCAAAACCGGACAACATCAACACGGCGCCATCCGCTTAGGCCGCAGTCCCGACGGTCAACAGGCCTCAGCAGCGTTGTAGCTACGCTACAGCAGCTACAGCGGCTTCTAGGCTAAATACTCGCCTAGAGGGGCCGGGATGGCTAAATGAGTAGCGACGTCGCATCACATCTGCATCAATTTATCACACCGAATCGACTATTCACCTCATCATGCGAGAGAACACCACCCATTAACACACATACACGCACATGCACCCAAACGCGATGACTTACTGCAATCTAATTAGAACAAAAGGAATTGAGAAAGCAGCTCGCGCACTTTTCGTTGATACGACGTCGACCAAGCAGCATCGCTTTTCGCAGCCTCGCAGTATCCCGGTTCCCTTCCGTTACCCGCGCTTATATATTTAAAGTTTTAATTTCTTATTAAAGTGATATTGTTAAACATTTTCATCATTATATACATATGTTATATATATATGTATATAAGATATATACATATATTTAAACATTTAAACCACTGTTTAAAACTAATTTTATAACAACTCTAAAGTGAGTTTTCAAATATAAGGTTTATAACGATTTGCGGAATTTGTGCATTTTGGGTTTTCTTTAAAGGAAAGTGTGAGTGGCCTAGAAGGTGAATTTTTCATACAGTTCCTTATTAAAAATAAACGGATCTCACTTTATACACTAAACCTAAGTTCTCATAAATAGTTATGTCGTAATCATCGACAGATTTCCGCCAGGCACAACGTAAACTTTCATAGAACGATTGTGTAATCTATCTATATAAATAAAAATGAATTGTTGTTCGTTAGTCTGATTAAAACTCGAGAACGTCTGGACAGATTGAGCTGACTTTGGTTTTAAAATGTTTGTCGTAGTCCAGGGTAGGTCTAAACGGTGAGCAAATAAGGAAAAATTACGAGTAAGATAGAGTAAAACGACAATTCCATTTTCCCATATAAAAGTTGACCAATTACTTGCTGTCAAACATTTGACGGTATTTGTACTCTCAGTTCCACTCGAATTGAAGAACGCATTAAAACAAGACTTTCGAATCGACAATATAATATCAACTTTGCTCATAACATCGTGAATTTAAATTTCAATTTCAAATTTCAAAATATATAAATATAATTAATGTGTTGATATGTTTGATGGTGCCAACCTTACAGTGTTACCAACTCTCAAAAATACTTTTATTATAATAACGGGGCATCTCCGCCTGTGCAGACTCCACATTGCTCATTGCTTACTAGATATAGAATACTACATAGTTTGCCATATATCGTAATCTAGAAGCTGTCTCTTCAGCAGTTTAACAGCGCAGTTTTCATTTATATGAAAATTTCGAAGAGGCAACATATCCCATTTCCACATATGCCGACGGCATTTTAATTTTGGTAATATGAAAATTAGAAGAGCGAGTTAAGACGGTTGCTTTATATTATAAAAATAAAGTACATTTTCAAAATAACATTTAATATTTAGTATAATATTGTTAATTTATAGAAGTATTATGCAAATTGGATTGGGTCTTAAATTTAATAAACTTATACAAGCAAAAATCAAAACATCATTTCTCATTTTAAATTTATTATTTTAATTGGTATATAAAAGTTATGCCACAATTATTATATAGTAGTCCAAAAATATAAATTCTTATTTTTCCCAGAAATACATTTGTAAAAAAAAGGATATTTTTCCTTTGTTATGATCTTATTTTTTCCAAAAATACATTTGTAAACAAAAGGATATTTATCCTTTTTTTATGTTCCACACAAAAGATTTAAGGAGTGCAAGAGCTCAAAACGTGCCCTACATCAGCTACCAACCCAACGACATTTCGCAAATGATAAAATAAATTTTTCAAGAGCTCAAAGCATACGCTACATCATCTCGAACCTACCTACCCTACGCTTTTGCGCAAATTATTATATCATGATAGCAAATGTCCACATACAGATTTATCAATGGCAATAACAGTTAGTATTCTATAAATTCTATCCTGTCGAGATGCCCTGTAATAAGTGTATCCGAACGTTCCATTGTTTCGTCATCTCATGTAAAAAGCACGTGTATCCGAACGTTACATTGTTTTGTCCATAAATTTAGAGACTTTTTGCTGCGCTCCTACTTTAACATCCTTGGTTTTGTCATCTCATGTTAAAAAAAAGGAACATTTAATTGGATAAATCTTGAAATACTGCTAAAATTGATTTTCTTCTCGCTGCTTACAATGCCGAGGAAAAGAAAACGACCTGACATTGGTCGTCGAAGTCGTGTAAATGTGCAACGAGCTACTTTACGCTCCAACCGCACTAATGACCAGCGAGATGCTGATAATGATAACAGTCGTACAAGTATGGGAGAATTACGTTCAAGAGTAAATAACTATCAAGTGGATAGGGGGAGAATGGAACAACATCAGCGAGCACGCGATAACGAATTTAATCGATTCCGCAGACGCAATGCTCCTGTAAACCTCGAACGAGGAGCATTTTCCTACGATCCGAAATTTGATTATAGTGCCGACAAATCTGTGACGAGTGGAGAAATGTCAATCATTCGTCAACATTGTGAAGCATTAAAGTACAGTAGTGAACCTGCAGGATTATGTTGTGCTGGTGGCAATGTACAATTGCCTCAATTGGTTCCACCACCTGAACCGTTACACTCATTAGTTAATGGGAGGGAAAATGAGTCTAAACACTTCTTGGCTAACATCCAAAAATATAATAATTGCTTCCAAATGACATCGTTTGGTGCAACGCATATAGTACAAGGCGGGTTCATGCCTACTTTCAAGGTAGTATACCATAATTGTTTTAGTGAAATTCTAATTTGTATTTGTATCACAATTAATTTAACCAGTTCTTAAACAATTACAGATACAAGGACAAATTCATCACCTACTGGGGGCAATGCTGCCAGTGCCAGATGCAGATCATAAATTTTTGCAAATTTATTTTATGGGCAATCAAGATATGGAAGTTGATACACGTTGTGGTCATAATCCAGCCGTCAAGCAAATCATTGTCCAACAACTGCAAACATTTCTTCACGAGAATAATGAATTAGTGAAGATGTTCAAAATGGCACTGGATCGGATACCATCAGACAGCCACAATATTGTAATAAGAGCCGACAAAACACCTGGAGAGCATGCAATGATGTTTAATTCACCGACAATAGATGAAGTGGCTATTGTCGTTGTTGGAGAGAATTTGCAATCAAGAGATATTGTACTTCATCGCCGGAACAATGAATTGAAACGTGTATATGAAACGCATAAAGCTTTTGATGCTTTACAATACCCATTAATTTTCTGGCAGGGAGAAGATGGGTACCATTTTAAAATCAAAATGGTTAATCCAATAACAGGTAATTAGATTATACAAAATAAAATATTTTATATGTTCAATACATAAATGTATTTTTATACTCTCGCAACAATGTTGCTAACGAGAGTATTATAGTTTTGTTCACATAACGGTTGTTTGTAAGTCCTAAAACTAAAAGAGTCATATATAGGGTTATATATACCAAAGTGATCAGGGCGACGAGTAGAGTCGAAATCCGGATGTCTGTCTGTCCGTCCGTCTGTCCGTCCGTCCGTGCAAGCTGTAACTTGAGTAAAAATTGAGATATCATGATGAAACTTGGTACACGTATTCCTTGGCTCCATAAGAAGGTTAAGTTCGAAGATGAGGCAAAATCGGCCAACTGCCACGCCCACAAAATGGCGGAAACCGAAAACCTATAAAGTGTCATAACTAAGCCATAAATAAAAAGATATTAAAGTGAAATTTGGCACAAAGGATCGCATTAGGGAGGGGCATATTTGGACGCAATTGTTTTTGGAAAAGTGGGCGTGGCCCGCCCCCTACTAAGTTTTTGTACATATCTCGGAAACTACTATAGCTATGTCAACCAAAGTCTACAGAGTCGTTTCCTTCAGGCATTTCCATGTACAGTTCAAAAAATGGAAGAAATCGGATAATAACCACGCCCACCTCCCATACAAAGGTTATGTTCAAAATCACTAAAGTGCGATAACCGACTAACAAAAAACGATCAGAAACACTAAATTTTACGGAAGAAAGTGGCAGAAGGAAGCTGCACCCAGGCTTTTTTAAAATTGAAAATGGGCGTGGCGCCGCCCACTTATGGACCAAGAACCATATCTCAGGAGCTACTAGACCGATTTCAATGAAATTCGGTATATAATATTTTCTTAACACCCTGATGACATGTACGAAATATGGGTGAAATCGGTTCAACCACGCCTTCTTCCAATATAAAGCTATTTTGAATTCCATCTGATGCCTTCTCTGTATAATACGAGTATAAACATTAGGAACCAATGATGATAGCGGAATAAAACTTTACAAAAATACGGTATTTGAAAAATATGTAAATGACGTATTATGAAATCTCGATTATCACTTTACCATGCGAGAGTATAAAATGTTCGGTGACACCCGAACTTAGCCCCTCCTTACTTGTTTTATCATATGTACTTCCAGGTGCTGATACACACAAAAAGTCAGTGCCATGAATTATTATGCATACAGACTCATGATCCGTGAAGGTGAAGTAAATCACATTTTGATGTGTCAACGGCTCTTTCATCAGTATGCAGTGGACATGTACGTCAAAATTGAGACTGAAATATTGACATACATCCGTCTTAACCAACAGCAGCTTCGATCTGAAGAGTACATTCATCTTCGCGATGCAATCAATGCTGACGGCAATGTAAATAATGAAGGAAGAATGACAATTTTACCGGCCACTTACATCGGAAGCCCGCCCCACATGCACGAGTACGCTCAAGATGCGATGTCTTATGTTCGAAAGTATGGCCGTCCAGACCTACTTATTACATTCATCTGTAACCCACAATGGATTGAAATAAAAAAAGAACTGCTACACAACCAAACACCACTTGATAGGCATGACATCACAGCCAGAGTTTACAAGCAAAAATTAAAATCTTTAATGAATTTCGTTACAAAGCATCGTGTGTATGGCCAAGTACGTTGTTGGATGTACTCTGTTGAGTGGCAAAAGCGTGGTTTCCAACATGCTCATATATTAGTCTGGTTGGTTGACAAAATAAGGCCAGAAGAAATTGATTCCATTATTTCAGCCGAAATTCCTGATGAAACGGTTGACCCAAAATTGCATACGATAGTAACTAAACACATGATATTTGGACCTTGCGGAGTTTTCAACAACAGCTCACCCTGTATGATCGACGGCAAGTGCTCCAAACGGTACCCGAGAAACTTGCTTGCTGAAACCATCTCGGGAATCGATGGTTACCCATTGTATCGTCGGCGATCAGTTGAGGACGGTGGACGATCTGTAGATGTCAAGATAAAAGGACAAGATTTTCATGTAGACAATCGTTGGATTGTGCCGTTCTCGCCCATATTGTCCAAAACTTTTGAAGCTCACATCAACGTGAAATTTTGTAACTCTGTGAAATCCATAAAGTACATATGTAAATTTGTTAACAAAGGTAGCGACATGGCCATGTTCGCAGTAACAAACACAAATGATGAAGTGTCTCACTATCAGATGGGTCGCTATGTAAGCAGCAATGAGGCTATTTGGCGCATATTTTCGTTTGCAATTCATGAAAGACATCCCACTGTATTGCATTTAGCAGTTCATTTAGAAAATGGACAACGAGTGTATTTCAACCCAAACAACGCTGTGGATAGAGTGGCACGTCCACCTGTGACCACATTGACAGGTTTCTTCTCAATTTGTGCAACTGATCAATTCGCTGATATGCCGCGCTACTACACATGGAACGCATCTTCAAAGTCTTTTCAGCGTCGTAAACAAGGAACACCACTTGAAGGATATGAAAATGTATTTGCCACAGATGCTATAGGCCGTATATATACAGTACATCCTAAAAACCATGAATGTTGTTATCTTAAATTGTTATTTGTGAATGTTCCTGGTCCGACATCTTTTCAACAATTGCGAACAGCTGATGGACATCTGTGTGCGACTTACCGTGAGGCGTGTCAATTATTACGGTTGCTTGAAAACGATTCGCATTGGGATGATACGCTCAAGGATTCCGTGATATCTTCATCGCCGCATCAAATTCGCACACTGTTTGCGATTATAATATCGACATGTTTCCCCTCGAACCCGAATGATTTGTGGATGAAATATAGGGATGACATGTCTGAGGATGTGTTGCATCGCGTGCGTTGTGAAACTTTGAATCCTACATTGGAAATTACGGCAGAGATTTACAATGACACATTGATCATAATAGAAGATATGTGTTTGTTGATGGCAAATAAAGTATTGTCGTGTTTGGGCCTGACAGCACCCAATCGTGCTATGCAAGATGCATTAAACCATGATTTGCAAAGAGAACTCCAGTACGATACTCAAGCTATGACCGAAGCAGTTCGCACAACTGTTCCGCAATTGAACGAAGAACAAAGGATTCCGTACGATCGTTTAACACAAGCTGTAAACAGTGGGTCTGGGGGGATTTACGTTCTTGATTCTCCTGGGGGTACTGGGAAAACGTTCCTAATTTCATTGCTATTAGCAAAGATCCGATCGCAAAATGAGGTAGCCCTAGCGTTGGCTTCAGCCGGAATAGCAGCAACTTTATTAGAAGGCGGACGAACTGCACATTCAGCCTTAAAATTACCATTAAACATGCATATCAACGAAACGCCAGTTTGCAACATTGCCAAAAATAGCGCTATGGCGAAGACTCTCCAAGTATGCAAATTGATAATTTGGGACGAATGCACAATGGCCCACAAGAGGTCGCTGGAGGCACTAGAAAAATTTTTGGTGGAGCTATGATACTGTTGTCAGGTGATTTTCGTCAGACTCTTCCAGTAATTCCTCGATCGACTGTTGCTGACGAAATAAACGCATGTCTAAAATCATCAAATTTGTGGCGGCACGTAAAGACACTACAATTAACTACTAACATGCGAGTGTTTTTGCAACAAGATCAAACTGCGACTGGGTTTTCGAAGTAGTTGCTGGATATTGGCAATGGTAAGGTCGCAGTTGACAGCTCGACCGGATTAATGACTTTTCCCACAGATTTCTGTCACTTCACAGAATCGAAAAAGGAGCTTATTCAGCGTGTTATTCCGGACATTAAACAACAATATAATAACCACGATTGGCTAAGTGAACGAGCAATATTGGCAGCAAAAAACAAAGATGTCGATGATCTCAATGCTACCATTCAGAATTTCCTTCCAGGAGAGTTGTTTACGTACAAATCAGTTGACACGGCCACAAACCAGGATGACGTAGTCAACTATCCTACAGAATTTTTAAATTCATTGGACTTGCCTGGACTACCACCATATAGTTTGAAATTAAAAGTAGGGTCAGTTGTCATCATGCTGCGTAGAATTAATCAACCTGGACTTTGCAATGGAACGAGATTGGTTGTGAAGAAACTCATGAATAACATCATCAAAGCTAAAATAATCAAAGGAAAATACAAGGGAGAGGATGTCTTAATCCCACGAATACCTATGATTCCAACGGATTTGCCATTTGATTTTAAGAGGTTGCAATTTCCCGTGCGTCTGGCGTTTGCGATGACCATAAATAAATCGCAAGGCCAATCGTTGCAAGTTTGCGGAATAAACTTAGAGTTTCCCTGTTTCGCACATGGACAATTATACGTTGCGTGTTCGCGTGTCGGAAAACCAACATCCTTATTTATTTACGCACCGCAAAAAAAAAACTAAAAATATTGTCTACCAGAAAGCACTATATTAATTAACTGTATATGATCATAACTGTGTTGTATTTAATTTAAGCAAAGATTTGTTTATCATGTCCACAGTCCAGAAACGAGCACACCCAAGAAAATTTTAAATTTTTGTATATGAAGTGTATAAATATAAATAAATGACTTAATATGTATGTAATATGTGCATTTGGATCCTTAATGTCAACGTGTATTAGTAACTCTTTATTTCCATCAACTTGGCTCCATCTACTTGGGAACCACTTGGCTCGCCAGGACATGATAATATGGTGGAAGTACTAGGCGACTCGGACAAATCTGATTCGATCAGAACATTATCAATGTTGAGCTGCTGGCTGTCTTCTATCTATAACATCAATACCTACCAGAACATTCTTGATGTTGGGCTTTTGGCTGTCTTCAATAACTTGAATGTCCTGTATGTCTTCGGCCGATAAATTTAATTCACAGAATGTTTCCTCAGATGATGAAGATGGCATTGTAGAAACGTGTTTTGGTTTAGATAGCAGCTTTTGCTTTTTTTACTTTTGCCCTGTAATACGCGTAGTATTATTCGTTCTACATTCTTACCACACTTGGTACAAAATCTGGAGATAACAGCGATTATGTTGTAGCATTCGTCGCGTCTTAATAATAATTTAATACAATCTGGACAGTTATTATTTTTTTCTGCCGTTCCATCCACTTTTTACGAAACGGACAATGCATTTTAAGGAGTTGAGCGATATATAGCTTCACTATAACTATATTATAGTTGCTTGAATTTTTTATTTTCTCGATGACAGATGTAGTTCTTCTTCTTTTCCTAACCATGGCTATCGTCAAAAAAAAAACGACAGATGTAGTTTGATAGTTATAGTGTAAATATTTGTCAGTATTCACTCAAAAAAAATTGTATATGGTAAAATGTCACTTGAAATGTTAACGTCTCTTTGCTGTGCATCTATACTATAATTCTTTAATATTCCTAAAAATCTAAAAGCAGCAAATTTCAATAAAATTAAAAAAGTATTGTGTCGTGTGTTTGTGACTTACTAAATATGCCTCCAATAATTAGGCGGTGCGAAGTTCGCTGGGTCAGCTAGTCTCTAAATATAAACTCATTTCGCATATTATTTATGCTGATGATGTGCTGATCTTCTCCAAACAAAATAATCTAAATACTGTAAAGAATACTTTCTTAAAAATCCTTACTGATATTTCTAATTGGTCCAATCGCTCAGGTGCGAATATTTCTATAAACAAATGCAAACTATTCCATATCTGTAGAAAACACAAATGTAATAACTTCAATTTAAGCTATAATAATGTAAATATTGTAAATACTACTAGTCTTAAATTCCTAGGTTTAATATTCGATAAGAGACTTACTTTTAAGGAACACTGTACAAACCTACGTAAGCAACTAATTTCTAGGCTTAATATAATTAAGTATCTTTCATCAAAATACTGTTTAATTCACATTTCTTCTCTCATCAATATTACAAGAGCTTTAATTTTATCTAAGATTGATTATGGTCTCCCTATCTATGGCAATTGTGCCAAAAGCAACATAAAGCAAATCTTTGCACCATATCATGCAGCTGTTAGGAGAAGTATTCGGGCCTTCCCAACATCACCAATAAAGTTCACATTAACGGAAGCCGGACTCCCATCCATCGAGGAAAGAGTTTTACATACTTCGCAAAAGCTTATTCCAAAACTACTATTATGTAATAGCAAGCTTTTATATGGTATAGTAAAAGCCAAATGGACCGACGATACAAACTCCAATACTTCTTCCACTATTTCTAAAAGCATTAAATTAGCTAAGGATCTAGGTATTACATTTACACCGGAGGAAAAGTCTATTTATTTTGCCCCATCATGGCTACTCAAAGAATCTTCATTCGAGCTCTATCTTCAAAAACATCATAAAAAGAATACCAATTCCAGGGTATATCAAAGTTTGTTCAAATAGCTCATTGTGCAACACTACGTAGATTGGAAACTCATTTTTACTGATGCTTCGAAGGCCTCTTCTACACGTCTTTTGCTATTGTTGATAACGTTGGAAATACGTTAAAAGCCGAACACCTGCCCAATTACAGCTCAGTATACACCGCAAAGGCAGCAGCCATCTATAATGCGCTATCCCTAGTACAAAACTCTGACTTAAATACATTAATATGTACTGATAGCAAGTCTACAATCTCAGCTCTCCTAAATGCATCCAACAAATCCTACCTCATTGCGCAAATTCGAAACATACTAATTGGGAACACAAACATAACAAGTAAGGAAGGGCTAAGTTCGGGTGTCACCGAACATTTTATACTCTCGCATTATAAAGTGATAATCGAGATTTCCTTATACGTCATTTACATATTTTTCAAATACCGTATTTTTGTAAAGTTTTATTCCGCTATCATCATTGGTTCCTAATGTTTATACTATATATTATACAGAGAAGGCATCAGATGGAATTCAAAATAGCGTTATATTGGAAGAAGGCGTGGTTGTGAACCGATTTCACCTATATTTCGTACATGTCATCAGGGTGTTAAGAAAATATTATATGCCGAATTTCATTGAAATCGGGGGAGTAGTTCCTGAGATATGGTTTTTGGTCCATAAATGGGCGAGGCCACACCCATTTTCAATTTTAAAAAAAAAGCCTGGGTGCAGCTTCCTTCTGCAATTTCTTCCGTAAAATTTAGTGTTTCTGACGTTTTTTGTCAGTCCGTTAAGGCACTTTTAGTGATTTTCAACATAACCTTTGTATGGGAGGTGGGCGTGGTTATTATCCGATTTCTTCCATTTTTGAACTGTATATGGAAATGCCTGAAGGAAACGACTCCATAGAGTTTGGTTGACATAGCTATAGTAGTTTCCGAGATATGTACAAAGAACTTAGTAAGGGGAGGGGCCACGCCCACTTTTCCAAAAAAATTAAGTCCAGATATGCCCCTCCCTAATGCGATCCTTTGTGCCAAATTTCACTTTAATATCTTTATTTATGGCTTAGTTATGACACTTTATAGGTTTTCGGTTGCCGCCATTTTGTGGGCGTGGCAGTTGGCCGATTTTGCCCATCTTCGAACTTAACCTTCTTATGGAGCCAAGGAATACGTGTACCAAGTTTCATCATGATATCTCAATTTTTACTCAAGTTACAGCTTGCACGGACGGACGGACGGACGGACGGACAGACAGACATCCGGATTTCGACTCTACTCGTCACCCTGATCACTTTGGTATATATAACCCTATAACCGTTATGTGAACAAAACTATAATACTCTCCTTAGCAACATTGTTGCGAGAGTATACAAATTATGTGGATCCCTGGAGACGCCGGTATTAACGGAAATGAATGGGCCGATCAAAACGCGGCAAAACTGCCATTGATGGTCTTCGACTACATCGAAAAAAACGACATAGTCCATTTAATCGCTTCAAAGCAAAGAGCCATAAAAGTTAATGCTTGGAAGAATGTGCAACACCACTACGCCATCTGCAACCAAGAGGGCAAAAAACCTACTTATCCGCCATCAGGCCGTTGCCAAGATATAAAAGCCTTTGTTCGCCTCCGTCTTGGTCATACGTCATTAACGCATTCCCATTTATTAAATAGAAACCGTAATTCATCCTGCCTATATTGTAGTTCGTCGTCCTTAACCATAACACATCTACTGGATAAATGCCCCTTCTTCAATTCAGCAAGGACCAGTATATTTCAGAATAATAAAGCTCTTGATTTATTAAAAATTACGTCTATTGTAAACATCACTAAAATATCTGAATACCTATCTCGTACAAAGTATATATTTTTAGTTCATAAAAAACATATTGCTTGTAAATAATTCTTAAACGGAAGATTCCATCTTTATTATTTAAGTCGTTTATATTAAAAATGTGAGCTAAAAGCCTCAGTAGCTAGTGCTCCTTATGTTTAATGTATAATAATAATTGTATTATTATTATACAAATAATAAATAAATAAATAATAAATAATAAATTTGCAATTTTTAAGATTGTGTGCATTGGACAAACAGTTTGTACAGAGTATTTTGGATCGGACAAAGTTGTCTCTTTCGTTAATATTTATTTTGTTTAAATTTCTCGCAAGTTTTTAGCTTATGCCCTCTTGTGCATAGTTCCATGACATATGTTTTCTTTGTTCTGATGTGAACGTTTGTGTTTTGTAAAAGCTTTTGTTTAAATTTTTGTTGCTTCTAGCTTGGGGTCTATTTAGGCTTCCATTTTGGTTAGTTTTGATTATTTTTTTCTTCTAACCTTTCCGCAATTTCATATTGGGTGGTAAGAAAATCTTTTATTTGTTGCCACGTTGGGCACTTTTTTCGTGATGAGAGCGATTGCTCCCATAGAAGTAACGACTTTTCTGGTAATGCGGCGGTGCAAATGTTTACCAGCTGTCTGTGGGAATATTTAGTGTCGATAGAACCGACAAACAATTTGAAACAGTGGATTCTAGTTTGATGAATTCTACACTTATTTCTTTCTTAATTTTTGGCAAGTTCATTAGTGTCGTTACTTGTTTATCGACCAGTATTCTTTCATTTTCGTATCTTGCTATTAGAGCTTCCCAAGCCAAATTTAAATTATTGTCATTAAGAGCGAATTGTTTTACTATGACGCCTGCTTGCCCTTTTGTCTTGTATCGGAGGTGATACAATGTTTGTGCTTTTGATAGTTGTGGATGGTTGATGTTAACGGATGTAAACATGTCCCGGAAGGACATAGCTTTTGTTTCTTCGTACTGGTCCAAGCAGTTTTCGTTTATTGTAATAGCAGATAATTTAAAATTTTGTGATAGATCTGAATCGTCAGAATCTACAATGGCGTCATGAGCCGCTTGGAGGCGAGTTCAAAAATTTTTAAGACTTTGGCCTTTTACTTCTAATAACCATTCAGAGTTTTCGTGAATCGGTGAGGAGGCAAATCTAGTGCAGTATCTTATTAAACTGTCACTTTGTGAAATGAATTTAACAACCTGTTTTGAGCGTGTAGCTCCTGCAAATGTATTTTGATTTGTGTCATTATGAACCATTTTTGATATATTGTGTATTAAAATATTTCTCAAACGAATTAAATTTTCCTCAGAGTAAACTGATTTGAATAACGAAATTGAATTTAAACTTTTTTAGTAAATGTTTTTATTTTCAGTTTAGGTTGCTAACAAACGAATATGTTATTTCGTGTTATTATTACCGTTTCTGTTTATTTGCAAAATAATAATATTTATTTATTTTATTGTAGTTTTAAATTTGCAAATATCCGCACTTTTAATTTATAAACACCTTTTACGTCCTTATGTTAGTATTTGGCTACACCCAAATACTTGGACTTACTATGTATGTATGTATGTGCTTATGAAGGTACTTATGTTTTGTGCAATTGAGAGCTCGCTGGAGGAGATCAATGCGCTATTTACATAAGTATGTACGAATTGTTTGTGTGTTTATGAGTATGGTTATCTTAAGCAATTGAGAGCTCGTTAGAGAGATCAATTCGCTTTTTGTAAGCAATCCTGCTTGTTTTTGTTTGCCAAAGAACGAGGGGTATTGCCGGATATTTGCCAATTCGGACTTTGAAAATATATGTGATGTTGTATGTTTTAATATATGGACATATAGTATATACATATATGTACGTAAGCTTGAATATATATTTTTCACATTAATAATTGTTGTCTACCTGAGCTTTTTGTATGTTTGAGTTTTAAATTAAAATAAATTTAGCAGCGTTTAGTTATGCGCTAATTTTGACTTTAACTGTTTAGTAAAATATGTAATCATAAGGTACGCTTCTATATTTTTGCAATAGAAAGAGAGCGCGAAACGGAAATGTTAATCTGCAGGTATGCTCCCGTATGCACTTTGTTAATGTATTTGGTATATATTATGTATATAAAGGTACGAAATTTTGCATATATATATGTATGTTTGTTTTTGGTCAGAGGTATTGCTGGAAAGTACGTGCAAATAAATACCTGTTCCTTTTTGTTTTTAAATTAGCGTCTCACAAATTTGAGATTATGTCGGCATTCGGAACTATACAATTAATTTGGTATACATATGTATATCGATATATGTATATGTATATTGTACCAAACTATTTACGTTTTTTATATGTATGTACATACTATGTATGCATTTAATAAATTAAGATCAAATAGTATGAATACGCTTACTTTATTTTCCTCAGGGGGCTTTTTAGAACGATGTTTGGTTGTCCATACATATGTGCCTGTGCATAAAGTCCCACTGTCCATTCTCTTCGGGATCCATCTGCCTACATCCTTATTCTGTTATTTTCGTTCGTGTGTTTATGTGTTTAATTCTTTGCTTTAATGATTGCGCCCGTTTATTGTGTTTTTATTTTTATTTTATGTTTTGGGTTTCGCGCCCGGTTTGTGGTTTAGCTAGGTAAAACGTTTTTATTTTACTGTTTTTTTCAAGAACTTTAAATATCTTCTCTTTTTCTTTTACTGAAAAGTTTTTTATCATTACAGCTTGGTTTTTGTTTTTTTGTTTCACTGCACTCTTTTTTATTTTTTGTTTGTATACAGTAGGGTGGGTCGATTCCGAACTTTTTTCGATTCGGGATTTCTAATAGTGCGGAAAAGTTGCCTTAGTACTTCCTGATTCCAATACAACTTTTTGTTTTGAGATCGGATTGCATCTTCAACCCCAACTCCGGCCTTGAAATTTCGGAAATTCGAATAAAATCGTGAAATTGTCCACTTAGCGCCTGAAATACGCATCTCATGGCAAAATGTATAAAACAAAAGTTATTTGTCACGTCATTTGCTACCGAAATGGTATGTGATCATAGCCGTAGGACGAACCGTTCCCGAGTTACGAGCAAATATGCGACGCGTCACAGCGCAAGGTGAAAATTGTTGCAGGTCTCAGCTAACCTGTATTGGTCACCCAGAACCCACCCCGTGGAAATGGCTGCTCTTCGGGTTCCTCCCAACCCCAACCCAACCAACCAACCATATGTCAGGCTTGTTTTAGTCTGAATCTGTGTCAAATTTATTGATTAAATCAGATTTTGTACTAAACTTTGGCACTTGTTGCCTAGATTTCAGTGTAGAGCATATAAAACGATCACGAGATTGGGGGCCAATAACTTTAGAAGATGCCTCTGTCACCAGTTTGACGGTTCTCTCGACTGCCACGGTGTGAGAGGGGAATTCAATAAATTTCCATACCTCTTCAGTGTCTCCCGACAACCCTTTTATGAGTTTTTCGTTAGAAACTGAACAAAGAACTGGTGGAGCAGTCAAGGTAATAATATTCCAGTTAATCATATCGTAATAATTATTAGCTTTGAAATTCAGCTTTGGCACTTTATTACATCTAACCCTTCCATTTACAGTGTCAGACTCTGCTTCTCTGGCTGCCAGAAGACGGTCAAGGGCCAACTTTCTGACTTCTATCCGTCCGTCAGTCATCATACTAAGGAGAATGTTTTCTGGAAGAGCAAAGAAAGCATACTGTTGAATGGATGAATCGACAACCTTGCGCAGTTTAGCAGGTAAGAATCTTGACCTTTGAATTGCAGCATAGAGATGGCGCGAGCCATCTTTGATTGAACTGTTGAATCTTATTGAGAACCACTAAAGTGAGTAAACTGTAAGTATGTACTTGACCAAACTCTTTTTTTCCTTTGTTGGTTTGTCAGTAGGAATGTATAATGCAAGAATTCTATTTGCACAGGTGAGCCAGCAAGATTTGCACATGTTACCTGGATGCATCGACGCTAAATCTGAGGAACATTGACCGGAAATAACAGCTTCTGATATTTTATAGAGATAATCTTGGTCTGTGCTAAGTTGGGTCGGATTAATAACCTCAGAAGGTAATTGGTAGGATGGAAAACTTTCAAATTTGACAACAGGCAATTTCTCACAATCAGGGAGCAGTTTACCTATGTCGCCAAAGAATGTATTTGGACTCTTTGAGACACCATCTATGTGTTCGAAAAGAGCACGAAATGGAAGTTCGTTGAAATGTAGAAGACAAACAAAAGTTGATAGTTTGTCTAAATACAGATTGTATTATTTGTTTAGGTTTGTTTACATCAGTGGCGTAGCTACAACTTCGGGCGCCCGGGGCCAAGGATGTTCTGCCGCCCCCCTTTATCTACCTACCTACAAGTTTCATGAGGTGGTTTGAACAAAAGGGAATTTTTACAAAATATCTTCGATATTAAGTATATAAAATTTAGGAACTAGAAGCCACGCAAATTCTGAACTTCCAAAATTCTCACAATACGGTTTTTGAGGAAAGTGATAGTAAATTTACAAAACATCTCATTAAGAGCCATAGAAAAAACCCATTTCCACAATTTGCAGGAATTTTTGCCCGAAATGGAGTTTTTAAATACCATTTTTAAAAATTTGGAAAAATAAGAGTATTTCTTACATTTAAAGCATAGCGTAACTGTGAGAGTGACACGTCGCTAGACAAAGCTAGAAAAGTGCATTTTTAAGTTCTATCACTATTTTTAAGAAAGATATAAGACAAATTCAAAGACTGAAAAGTATTCGAGTAAAAATTAATATTTTTCATTGTTATTCAGATTATTACAGTACGAGTGTACAACTCTTTATCTTTTATAATAAATTTTGTAAAAAAATTTGTGGAAGTATTTTTCTGAATATTAACCCTTATCGAGACCCTCGGGTCTGGCCAGGCATATTTTGTTTTTAAATGTTATTTAAATATATTTAGAGTGTAGCAAACGACTTGCGCTTCCAGGTAGCTTCCTAGAATTTTATTGTCTATAGAATTCAGAGAAAAAATTAAAGGATATCGTATCGAAAAGGACAAAAAAAGGATATTATAATATTACACCTTAGTGCACCTTGGTGCTTGGGTAGACCCCATATATTTTGTATGAAAATATATGAACTTTGGTATGTTTCTATCACTTCGCACGGTTGATTTATCTGTTTTCATGTTCGTTACATGTCCAAATTGGTTTGTATGTTTATCTAGGTCAAATACTTTAGCCGCTAAAGCGTTTTAACGGTTAAGAAAAATCGAATTTTTCTCAAAATATTACATTTTTTGTGAACGCTATTGCCACGCCAAGCGTGAACAAGGCAGTCAATTTGATTTCAACCAAATCGAGAGGTAAGAAATTTCAAAAATGTATCTATATTGTACATATATGAGCGTAAATACAACACGTATTTCCATACAAATGTATGTACACACCACTTGGCCTAGCCAAGCACTATGAATTTTGGTCTCGACAAAGATAATTGACCGTTGGTCTTGACCAGGGTTAAAAAACAGCGAAGATCGTTTTGCCGCCCCCCAAGACGTTGCGCCCGGGGCAATCACGAACCAATCATTCAAATGCGGATTTTTCGACTATCACTGTTGTCGAAACTAAAAAAAGAAAACAATAAAAACGATTCGTAACACCAGTTACATAAAGCCAATTTCAATAATAATGGTAGTGTTAATCACTTTGCACACATTTTTCTCATACAGGTACATTAACTTTTAACAAATTTTCAAATAACTGGAGTCCAAACGAATTTTTAATTGAGATTAGTAGCTGCACTCTCTAATATGTTGGGTTACCATATTCCCTGATTTTCGTGAAAATTGCACTGGTTCCCTGGTTTCCGCATATATGCGTGAAAAAAGTGAGCATCACAACGTTTTAGTCTACTTGGGCGTTTTGAATTTCATATTATAAAATCTTTTTTCGATTTTCAGAAATATTAAGGAAGCAGATTTTCTACTTGGTGGTCAAAAACTTGTGATAAATAACCAGTGAACATGGCATCGCCAGCCAAAACAAAAACCACAACCGTCCACACATTCAGTGAAACGCTACGAAAAAGATTTCCGAATTTCGAAAAAAGTGAAAAACTGACTTATCAGCGCACTGCATTATTTGTGATTTTGAGGTTTCTGTCTCTAACATTTTTTAAATTTTTCAAAACATATAAATAACAGAGAAAGTATTTTCTTTTGCCTATTTGGGATGCTTGATTGCATGTATGCTTTCAGATTGAATTTTTTCAATAAGAATCCTTATTGTTATTAATGTTGGTTTTTTGTTCAATTTTTGTAGGAGGGTCTGATCTCAAAAAAACATAATAACTCTGAGAAGCATCGAGAAAACGTCCGATCGGCATCATCGTCATCGAAGCCCTTAAACTTCTACTTCGTCCAAAAGTCATCACCGCAGGAAATGAAAGTGTTGGCATTTCATACAGTAAAGCATCATTATACAAGGTGCGTTCCAAAGTAAACAGCACTTAAAAAAAAAACAGAACAAATGGCATTTTCGGCAAATTCAATTTATTTTATTTTAAATAGTCTCCTTCTGCTTCAATACAGCTTTTTGCACGGTCCAAAAACATGTCGAACGAGTGTTTTAGCTCGTTGGCCGGTATGGTCGCCAGTATGTCGGTGCAGGCCTTTTGAATGGCCTCTGCATCTGCATAACGCATTCTTTTCATGGGCAAATGCATTTTTCCGAAAACGAAGAAGTCGCTCGGTGCCATATCAGGTGAATACGGGGAGTGGTTAATGGTTAAAATGTGTTTTTGGTCAAATAATCGTCCTTCGAATGTTGGATTCTGAGCAATTTTTGGTCGTCAGTCAATTTGTGTGGAACAAACCGTGCACACACCTTTCGTAAGCCCAAATGTTCGGTCAAAATGCCATAGATTGATGTTTTGGAGTTGTTCAATTCCATTTCCATGAATTTGAATGTTGATTTCGGCTGATTTTTGATGAATTCAGGCACAGTTTCGATGGAATTTCCGGTAATCACAGATGTTGATCGTCATTTATGTCCTCACGACCACTTTGAAAACTTTGAAACAACTCGTGCTCTCTTCTACGGGATTGGCAATCATCGTCATAAACTTGTTTCATCATTTGAAATGTTTCGGTAAAAGTTTTACCAATTTTAAAACAAAACTTATTGTTGCTCTTTGTTCGAAGCTCATTTTCACCGATAACAAAAACATAATGACATTTAAAACCCAATAACTTCACTTCCAATCGGTGAAATGTCATGAAATTCTCACTGGACCATCGATAAAAATAGCAAATTCTAACGCACCAGTCGGCATGTAGATGGCGTCACCAGGGGGCGCTAGATACAAAAAGTCCTGTTTACTTTGGAAAGCTCCTTGTAGTTTTAATCCATGGACTGCACTGCTCCCCTAACCGGTGTTATTTTCAACGATCCTGAGATAGAAATAAAAATTTTGTTGTGCGCGGTCGAATACTGAAGCCATTATCAACAGTGTTTTGGCTTCCCGTTTTGTTGATGCCGTGGTAAAAGACTTGACAGAAATCCCTTGTTGTTGCATTTTTACAAATGCTTTCAAACATGGAAATCACAAACTTTTCCCTTAAGTTACTCAATATTTCGATTAAAAAAAATTGCGTTGGTTGTGTTGTTGTCCAGTGACGTGTATGGAAGGAGGGAGCGCCAACTCATCTATGATATGTATAATATGTAAAAACACATACAGTCCACTGATAGTAAATGGTTATGTATATTTAAATACAGTCGACTCTCGTTAATTCAAACCTGCGATAATTCGAACTTCTTCTATAATTCAAAGTTATCACGAGTTCCATACTAAATCTCTTTATATTTCGAACTAAATCAATACATTTTCATACACTTGGTAATTCGAACGAAAAAATCATTGGAATTTAACAAAACGACGCGTTAATTCGAACTCATCAGCGTCCAACACTCGACAATTCAAAGTTGCAGAGAGAAGTGGCGGAAAGATTGTAAGTACATTTTGCGACAAGTTCAAACTTGTATCAAGATGCCTTTGTTTTTGTTATGATTAATTTGACTATTTGATGCACACACTTCTCATGAATTGGTTTGTTTAGTTATTCAGCTACTGTTATCGTTGGTATGCAGATTAAAAGTTAGTGTTAGTTATGAGCCCTAGAAAGTATAAATGTTTGACGATTGCTGAAAAGAAAAAGTTAATCGAAATAGTAGAAGAAGGTGAGAAGAAGCGTGATGTTGCAAAAGAATTTAAGATTCCTCTGAGTACTCTCTCGACAATAATAAAGCACAAGGAGAAAATTAATGCTGATCAAACTGCTGGAGGACGGAAGAGAACTACTAAAGGTGAATTTCTCTGTCTGGAAGAAAGCCTGGTTATTAGGATAAGACAGTGTAGAGGACAAAAAGTGTCTATTAGCGGGAACTTGCTGTTAATGGGGACATGAAACGACAAAAGAGGAAAATTTTACTATTTTTAGACAACTGCACTGTCCACAACAGTCCTCCTACATTGTCTAACGTGGAACTCTACTTTTTTTCCGCCAAATACAACTTCCATAATTTTAAGACGTTCGATCGCAAGGAAATTGTTAAGATCGTTTTAAAATCTCTCGACAAACAGCTAATTGCAAATATCACGGTTCTGACAGCTATTTTACTAATTGACAAAGCATGGAGAGCTGTAACACCCCTAACGATACCCAACTGCTTCAAAAAATCCGGTTTCTTAAAAGAAAATCAAGAAAATCTTCCCATACTTATAGATGATGAAAAACCAGGAATAGAACCATTAGTTGACATCAGCGGTGTGAGTTTTTCTGATTTTGTTCAAGTGGATGAAAATGTTGCTGTCTCAGGTTCACTAACCGATGGCGAAATTTTATATGCGACAGATACGTAAAGTAACGATGAAGATGAGGACGATACATCGCAACCTTTGGCAGAGGTGTCAGTTAAGGAAGCAATATCCCCATTTGATACCTTACAAAGTTTCTGTCTACAAAACGAAAGTGATGAAAAAGCATTTCTTGCACTTTTTCTCTTAAAAAAAGTTATTGAGCAGTGTGAGCAACAGAATTGTGCTTTTAAAGCAAACCAGTATAACACAGTTCTTTCGAAAGATTAATTAATTCATTTGATATTTCAAACACTCGATAATTCGTTCAAGAGTCCCTCGAGTTTCGAATTAACGAGAATGACTGTAAATTGAACATAAATATTTACATACATATGCAACACTCATATATATGTACATATATCTGTGTCGTTTTTGTATAAAATCATGTGTGCTGCAGTTTAAAAAAAATATTTAGCTCAATAAAAAGTTGAACTATTATTAAATTAAAATTAGGCAAGTTTTGAAAAATAGCTGTTTTGAAAGTATTGTTTTTTGTTGTTTTGTACTTAAGATGTTTTGTAAAACGAAAATAACTAAGAAACGATGTCCTAATTAGACTTAAGATTTTGTTATGGAAGAAAGACTAGAGTTTTTAAAATTAATAAGTAGACATAAGAGCTTCTGAATTGAATTGAATTGAAACATGTAAGTAAAAGGAGGTGGGATGTTTGTTTAGTTTTTTTATTCCTTAGAAAAACGATTTCAATTTAAAATTAACAGTCTTCAGTTCTTATATTTTTATTTAAAATGAAAAAAATCCAAAAAATAAAAGGCAATGTTTAAGTTTTCAGTCAAGCTTGTAAATATTTGATTGTACTATATTTAGTCGTTGCTTTCATCGTTTTCGGTTAGATCTGGATGACAGTCTAACATATCTTCTGAAGATAAGTTCATTTAGAAGCCTCTATAAATTTCATCCACTAGCGGCAGCATATCTATAAGATCATTTTTCTTTTTAGTGCTAATTTCACTGTCCAACAAATGAAGACTTTTTGAATGGAACAGAATAGCGACCCCATACTTCTGAAAGGGTATGTTGAGTAGATCATTTTTGTAGAACAAACTTATGGTCTAGCACGTCTGAGTTTATTTTTACAGTGGGTCTAAGTTTTAATTTTTTGGTCGAAGGGAGCATTATACTATATGAAAAAAATGTTGTAAGTTAATGTCTGAGAGAATTCTTATAGTCAGAGTTGTATTGTGGAATTGTATGAGGTGACTGGTTTCTTTATGGGTCAATTTGACCCTTTTTTCGAGAAAATCAAAAAATATCCTTAAAAAAAAAGACATTTAAGGATTAAAATATTCTACGAAAATGTTTGGCGGAAAATTTCAGTGGGGATCACCAAAGACACCATTGTTGTAAATAAAGCTCTTTACGATTGATAAAAAAATTACACGCCAACATATACAAAGTAGATGAAAATGTCGTCAAGTTCGGCCGGGCCAAACACTGAGTTCTCGCTTCTAGTCAGCTGTGACTTACAAATCGGGTGTGATAAAACTATGCCTAATTGACTTACTAAGCTGTACACATCGGGTGTGATTTTTACTAAAATTAATATAAAAAAAGAACAATTAAAGCTTAAATAAGCATGGCGGATTCTGTTTGCAAATTAAGAGATTGGTTTGTTTTATTTGTAGAAATTTTACGCACCTTCAAAGTAGAAGAAAGATATTCCCTACAATTGAAGAACCATATTTTCTTTTCTTTGGAATACGATTTTTATGTCAAACTTGGATACCAAAAACTGTATGTACTACTTGCGAAAGTGGTCTTTTGACCTGGTACAAAGGCGGTACTAAGGTGCTGCCATTTTCTGCGCCTATTGTATGGATTGAACCTGAAAATCACAAATCAGATACATGCTATTTCTGCGTAAATTACAAATTTGGTAGAAGCCAAAGGCACTACGCGATAATGACATACGAAGCAACAAATAATGTCATTTTACCAGAAGTGCGCTGTGAAGGTGTTCCGGTGCCTCAACCGCCTACACATACATTTTCGGCCAATATGACATACGCCAATACAGAAATAACAGCAGCGGTTGAAAACATATCAGATATAAGTTACTTGCCTCCTGGTGGCTTAAACATATGTCCTAATTTGATAGACCAAGCTTATTTTGAAGATCTTGTAAGAGATTTAGGACTAACAAAAGAGAAGGCTGAAATATTATGTTCCAGATTGAAAAACAGGAATTTGATAAAAACCGATGTAAAAGTTACATCGCCAAGAAAAAGACACGCCGATTTGGAAAGTTATTTTAAAAAATCTGAAGAACTTGTATACTCTTGCAGTATTGAAGAGGTTCTAAAATATCTAAAGCTTCCACTGGACTCTTCCGTTTGGCGACTATTTATAGATAGTTCAAAACACAGCTTAAAAGCACTTTTACTGCACAATGGAAATCATCATCCATCAATACCGGTTGCGTATTCGACAAAAAAGGAAGAAACATACGCAAATATTTCAAATTTCTTAAATAAAATTGAAAGCTATAAATATAAATGGGAAGTATGCGCAGACTTCAAAATGATTGCAATGTTGACTGGAATGCAAACAGGATACACAAAATATATGTGCTTTCTTTGTAAATAGGATTCACGTGCTACCAGCAGCCATTATCATATTAAATATTTCGAAGAACGTAAAGAAAATATTATTGGTGACTTAAATGTAATCCATGAATCTCTTGTCCCAAAAGATAAGGCCATACTTCCACCGCTGCATATTAAGTTGGGCGTGGTGAAAAATTTTATTAAAAGCTTAAATACACAAGGATATGCTTTCGAACGCATTCAAACAATTTTCCCCAGATTATCTGCAGAAAAATTAAAAGAAGGTAAAATACGGTTTTAAGAAATAATTTATTTCATTTAATGTAAACTACCTTTTCTAGGAATGCTCGTTGGACCCGATATAAGAAAATTATTACAAGATGAAGAATTTTATGGTCATCTGTCGGATATGCAAAAGACAGCATTTGACTTTATGCAGCTGGTTATATCAGAATTCCTTGGAAACTCAAAAGCGCAAAACTATGCAGAAAATATTGAATGCATGCTAATCGGTTTTAACAATATTGGTGTTAAGATGTCACTAAAGCTGCATTTTTTTGCACTCTCATCTCAATTTTTTTAAAGAAAAAATTGGAGCGGTTTCAGATGAACACGGTGAAAGGTTTCATCAGGATATAAAGGTATTGGAAGAAAGATTCAAAGGGAAATCCCAAAGTGTATTGCTTCCTGAATACGTATGGGGATTGTACAGAAACCTTGACACATCGAAACATTCACGTCAAGCTAAATGCAGGAAAGCATATTAAGTTTAATCTTTAATCCATTGTCCTACTACTGCTGAAGCAAAAAAATAAATATGTACATACTATAATAAACCACTATTAAAACAAAATTATAATTTTTTTTATCAATCGTAAAGAGCTTTATTTACAACAATGGTGTCTTTGGTGACCCGCACTGAAATTTTCCGCCAAACATTTTCGTAGAATATTTTAATCCTCAAATATCCTTTTTTAAAGGATATTTTTTGATTTTCTCGAAAAAAGGGTCAAATTGACCCATAAAGAAAGCAGTTAGAGGGTTAAGATCTTCCACAAAAATAATCCTCATACAATTCCATTATACAACTCTGACCATAAGAATTCTCTCAGACATTAACTTACAACATTTTTTTCATATAGTATAATGCTCCCTTCGACCAAAAAATGAAAACTTTGACCCACTGTAAAAAAAAACTCAGACGTGCTGGACCATAAGTTTGTTCTACAAAAATGATCTACTCAACATACCCTTTCAGAATTATGGGGTCGCTATTTTGTTCCAAAAATGCTGTTGGACAGTGTTTTTATTGGTGCGACATAACGATTTATTAAATCTTTTATTTTGACGGAATTGATTCCTCGCTTTGTTATATTAATGCACTTGAAAGGATCACCTTCACTTAATGATGTTTTACCGTATTCCTTAGTAAATCTGAACCATTTAATGTCATGCAAATTGAATTTATCATCGTTGTCATTCACTTTACGCCAAGTAAATACACTTTTTGATGAGAAGGCAAAATCATATATGTATATTTGATTGATTCGTTAACTAAAAATTTTTTCTTCACTCCGACTGTTCTTATAAATTGGTACCAATCACGAGGATGATGGATTTTTATTGAAGATTTTTTTTTCTTTTTCTCTATAGCAGCGTGGTCTTTATCGCACTCCATGTGTGTGTGACCATGAATTTATGATCTATAATGCTTAAATTGTTTTCTAGTTGCATGAAAATGGCAAAAATAGTTGCAACGAAAGAGTTTTTGTTTTGGCCGGGGCAGCAATCGCTTTAGAAAACAATATGAGTTACCTTTGCATTTAATTGCAGTAAATGAGTAAACACGCATGAAGCTATTTCATTTGGTTGATTTGTTGCACAGTCATGTATGGTAAGGTTAAAGGTCCATAAAGGCCTTTTGTAGAATGACAGTGAACTTCTCAACAGAGGTGTGGGAAGGCACTGTTGAAGATTGAAACAAAACACTTTTAGTTTATTATCATTTAGAGATTTTTCTTTATCGGTTTTTCTAGCATTATAAGCTTGTTGTGCTATATTGAGATGTTCAGTTTGCTCTATTTTTAGAGATTCAAGTTCTCAGACTTGGCAACTAGTATTTTACATTGAAGCAAATCACATTTATGGCAAGTGTCAACTTTAGGTTATTTAAAATTTAAATCGAGTGTGCCAAAGAGTTGAGCAAATTTTGAAAGCGACGCGGAATGGTTGTATTTATCTTTATAAAGGCGATACAGTTCAGCTACCGACAAATCACTCGGTAGATAACGCTTGCAAGTATTACGGCGAGTGTAGTGCGACTCACATGGTGGAAAGCTTTTTATGAAGTCTAAAATTTTTTGCTCTCTTGCCCGAGAAAGCTTTTTAGAGCACGAACGTTTTCCACGCAAACCTCCACTAACTCCTCCTTCAAGTTTTGACTTCACAACTGTTTTTATGAGCTGCTCGGTCTCGGACAACGTGAGTCTGAAGCATTTTTGGCAAACTGAAATTCTATTACCACTAACCTCCAAAAAATAGTAGTAGCAATTAGGTCTACTTCGAGGATTTCTTTCGTGTTTTATTCGTTTTACAGTGTTAGTTTCCTGAATTTCAATTAAGCCAGCGACATGTGCCTTACGTAAGTTATAAGAGCCTTGTTCCCAGTATTGTTTGTGAATGATTTGCTGTTCCTTGTATGTTATTCCATCAGCGCATCTTTTTCTGCAAGATTCCAGCGGGCGCACAATACAAGCAGGAATATTTTTTCCAGATGCTGAAATATAACTTTCCCCGACATTCCTTGATTCTTTTCAAAAGGTTTTCTTTGGAAACACTTTATTTTAAATTTAATAATATAATAAATAATATATTAATAAATTAATATAAATTTTTATTATTACTATCCAATAAATGAGTTTAGTACTTACAACTTCGCTCTCTAAATTTGAGCTTAGAGCAGTGCAATTACTTATAACAAAATTTGGATCAACAACCGAATCATCACTAGAAAAATTAGCATTACTCACATTGCTTATGTCTAATAAGCTAACTAAATTTTCACTTTCCATTTTAATAAGCAAATACTCTTAAAAGCTCGTCAGTATTTCACCAACTGAACAGCTTAAGTTGAAAAAGAAACGGAATGAAACACACAAAAACAACCTTATGTTGATTTAAAATGCCGTTATCGGCTTACGAAAATTTACCAGATCATTCTAATAATAGTATACTTGAAATGTTTTGTAATACGATGTATTTTGCTTCCTTGATAGTTTTAATTTTATCATAAGCACTTATGTATGTATATCCACTTCAGTTATGAAAATCTGAAAATCTCTTTTTAACATAACGGTTTAAGTAAACATACCATTTCTTATTATATTAAATTTGTTGAATATTTTCTAGTGAATATTGAGTTTATGTTGACATAATAGGTTATAAAACAAGTAAGGAAGGGCTTAGTGTCACCGAACATTTTATAAAGTGATAATCGAGATTTCATTATCCGTCATTAACATATTTTTTTTATTTTGCTGTAAAATTAATTAGATTAGTAGTTCCTGAGATATGGTTTTTGGTCCGTAAGTGGTCGACGCCACGCCCATTTTCAATTTTTAGAAAAAGCCTGGGTGCAGCTTTCTTCTGCCATTTCTTCCGTAAAATTTAGTGTTTCTGACGTTTTTTGTTAGTCGGTTAAAGCACTTTTAGTGATTTTCAACATAACCTTTGTATGGGAGGTGGGCGTGGTTATTATCCGATTTTTTCCATTTTTGAAACGACTCTATAGAGTTTGGTTAACATAGCTATAGTAGTTTCCGAGATATGTATAAAAAATTTAGTAGGGGGCGGGGCCGCGCCTACTTTTCCAAAAAAATAACGTCCAAATATGCTCCACCCTAATGCGATCCTTTGTGCCAAATTTAACTTTAATATCTTTATTTATGGCTTAGTTATGACACTTTATAGATTTTCGGTTTTCGCCATTTTGTGGGCGTGGCAGTGGGCCGATTTTGCAAATCTTCGAACTTAACCTTCATTTGGAGCCAAAAAATACGTGTACGAAGTTTCATCATGATATCTCAATTTATAATACTCTCCTTAGCAACTTTGTTGCGAGAGTATAAAACTTCGTAAGAACCGATACGGCATCTCAAAAACTATGGTTTACATAAGATATTATGTCGTATGAAATATATTAAAAAAGAAAGGACGTTAAAAAGTAAACCGTGACAATTTTTTCTAAAATGGTGGAAATTAAAAACTGACATAGCAGAATATGACCTTTCCTCGATTTTGACTTAACTCGACTTAAGATGTTATAACATATTTCCACAGATATATATGAGACAAATCTGCATTTATTAGAGGTCTGAAACTATCGATAGTACAAACAAAAACATATTTATGTATTAGTGAAAGTAATTTAGGCAAGCAGCCACTTATTTTTAATCTTAATCGATCCGTTATTATGCGACACGCCTTGCTGAACATCCTCTCAGAATCATCTGACGTCACTGATGTGCTTGCTAAAATCCGCGAAAGAAATAAGGTATGTTATCTTAGTTTCTGTGAAACATAAAATATACTTACTTTCCAAATAATAAGAAGATATAAATCTAGTGTTGCATTGTGAAGTTTAAATACTGTCGAAGCAGAATAATTGCATCTGCTTTAGATAACTTTTTTTTTTGCCTCTATTATTTTTTCGACAAAGTCAAAAAACGAAGATCTGTTGTGGTATTCTTCTATCGTTATTTTCACGGCTCCTCTTTGCGTTTGCAACTATTGTTGAAATTTCATGCTTTAGATATTTTTCTGCTTCATTTGAATTGCTAGTTGACTGAAACCTCCTTAATTCTTGAACCTAGGTTCTAAAATTGTGCCTATTCTTGAAACGCTCCATAATTCATATGGTGCTAATCTTTTACAAACAGATGTTAAAAGAATATCGCGAAGCGAAATAGCCTCTGGCGTTGTCAAATCCGTTTGCAGTACATTCAGTTTTTCAAAAATTCCAAAAGGGATCGGTCTTAGAGAAATAGTTACATAACTATGTCCCTACATAACTGTGTCCCTAAGAACGTGTGTATTTTAATATTTGACAGATGTCGCGTGCGCGACAGACTGCGCTCATTGTGTTCAGCACTTGTGATAATTCGGGTGGTGGAGCACGGTGCTCGCTCGTTCCGTTGATGTGGTTGGCCGTGGGGAAACGATCGGCGCAAATGATTCCACAAAATGTTATATAAAAAACAAAAGGTTTTTTTTATAATATATGTATTTAAATATAATAAATTGGAAACACACTTACCACGTCTGTATCGCTAGGTTGTCGCAAAAGGAGAGAGCGCGCGCAACTTTTTTTAGTTAGAGTTTAGTTGCGCGCTAATTAAAACTCCGAAAAAACTTCAGAAAGAAAGAAAAGAAAAGATTACTCTGCTGATACAGACGTGGCAAAGAAATTGAGCGGGGGCGGCGTCAACATTCTCCCCGCCTTGCAGTATTACTGCAAATGCAGTTTACAATAAATTGCTTAAAACTAACTTAACGAACTGGGTCCTGCACTTCCTCTTCCACGTCTTCTCTGCAGATGGGGTGGCCGACGAGACGAATCGAGTCTGGTTCGGTCCGGGAAATGCCGCTGAGATGAATCGAACCTCAGTCGGTCATTGCCATGCCGCCAATTTGCATAGAAGTCACCACCTTCCGAGGTCGGCGAGACGACTCGAGTCTAACTCGATCCTGGGTAGGTGGTGAATGTGAGAGGCGTTGGCAGCCAGTGCACTTTATTGTGCCGATGTTATATGACGCCGGATATTATATATCCCAGCGACGTATTTTGGGCGATGAGTTGGCCCATTGCCGCTGGTTGTAACCCGGGCAACATGAGCCGGGAGTAAACGTCCGCTCCCAAGATTATTTCGACTGGCGCTGCCCTGTGGAATTCGTTGTCTGCCAGTCTTAGGTTGCGGAATTGTTGAACCAAATGGTCTTCCAAAGATCTTACTGGCGTCGGTGGTAACGGACGTCGTTGAATTTGGGCACTCACGGAGATTTCTGTATCTCCACCCTGGTTGTCCCGAAACATGAGTTCGCACACTCGGCTGTCTCCTCGTGCATGCGTATGCAGTCGCAATCGTGCAATTGTGGAGGCGAGGATAACCGTGGCTGGACTAACTGGGCTAATCATGGCCCGCACTGTTACGAACTTCGTTGCAGTTCGAACGCTTATTAAGGCGGTTGGTGATAGCGCAAGCCTTTGTTGCCAAGGCTGTGTTGCATGCCTGTCCTTTATGATACGGCGTGCATCGGCTTGACGACGAACGTCTCTTCCACGCCTTCGCTTCGGATGGGGTAGCCTACGAGACGAATCAAGTCTGGTTCGGTCCGGACAATGTCGCTGAGACGAATTGAGTCTCAGTCGATCGTTGCCATGCCGCCAATCCGAAATGAAGTTACCAGCATGCCGAAGTCGGCGAGACGACTCGAGTCTGTCTCGATCTTGGGCGTGTGGTATGCGGGAGAGGCATCGTTGGTCAGAGCTTTGCGAATGCTTGACTGTTGACGTCGGTGGACATGGTTGATCGGCCTCCGAATACGTCGGGCCGGTTGCCAATGAATTTTCCTCCATTTCTGCTGCCTCGACCTGCTGTGCCCATGTCAATTCAATGACATCGTCGTCTGGTTCTTCGGCGTCCGAACTGATGCCATGAAGCATCGTATGGTGTGGGTTGCCGCAACGTTTGCAGCGTATTACGCTGTCGCATTCATTCTTTGAATGGCTCGAGGCGAGGCAGTTGCTGCAATACCGGTGGATCAATGTGGTCCTCAGCCTTACTTCTGGAGACATCTGCCGGAACTTTGGGCACCAGCGAAGCAGATGGCTATCTACGCATAGGGGGCAGTTGATGGTCGTCATTTTCAATAATTTCCTAATCGAAAAGGAAGATTATAAACGTGAGGACATTAACATTGATTGGGTAAAATTATAATTTTTATTATCGGGCTAGAAATTAAGCCACGTTGAGTCTGGATGTCCACCACCCGAACTCGTTGGTCCAACCCTGGATGTACTTTGATTATCCTGCCCAATCTCCATTCATTTGGAGGTAAATTTTCGTCACGAACTACCACTAGGTCGTTGACTTGGGTGTTCTGTTGAGAATGTTTCCATTTCTTTCGTTTTTGAAGTTCCTTTAAGTATTCGGTCTTCCATCTCTGACAAAAGTGCTGACTTAGGGCCTTTAATTTTTGCCATCGGTTTACTAATGATAATGGGTTCTCAGTGATTTCTGGTTCTGCCGGTGCTAGCAGGGGAGCACCGACCAGAAAATGGCCTGGTGTTAACGGAGTCAAGTCGTTGATGTCATCCGTCATAGAACTGATGGGCCGAGAGTTTAGACAGGCTTCTATTCGAGTTAACAGCGTAGAAAGTTCCCCGAAGGTGTACTTCATAGATCCTGCCAATTTTTTGAAATGACTTTTGAAACTTTTCACTCCTGCCTCCCACATGAGGAGCACCTGCAGGAATGAAATGCCATTTTAGGTGGGAGAAATTGCTGGAGTTGGCTATTGCGTCAGGGCATGTCTTTAAGAAGGCTTTGAACTCTTTCTTGATTTCTCTCGATGCTCCAACAAAGTTAGTGCCATTATGTGATTTGGGCAACTCCGACGTGATACGAATCTTGTGAGAGCACTCATGAATGCGGCCGTAGATAAGTTACTAGTAGCTTCAAGATGGATAGCCCTTGTTGAAAAGCAAACAAAAACGCATACATATCCCTTCGTTATTAGGCAAGCTCGGCCTGTATAGTTTTTGATGTCGAATGGACCAGTGAAATCTACTCCGGTTGACTCAAAGGGCCTTGTGAGATTTGTTCGTGGCGCAGGAAGTGATGCCATAAGTTGTGTTTGCTCTCGTTTTTTATATAAAACGCAGATCTTACAACTATGTATCACTATGCGGATTAGATTCTTAGCCTTGAGGATCCAAAATTGCATTCGCAGAAGACGAAGGACTAGTTGATTGCCTCCGTGAAGGGAAGTAAGATGAATAAATTTGACCAATAATTTCGAGAATTGACAGTTGTATGGTAGTATAATTGGGTGCTGTTCATCGAAGCTGAGGGAGGGAGCGTTGTTTAAACGTCCGCCTACTCTTATGATTCCGTTATCATCAACAAAGGGATGTAATGATAGAATCGAAGATTTACTATTGAGGGGAAGATTCTGAGTTAAATGTTGTAGAATCTGAAGACTCGAGAAATTACGCGGAGTGCTCTTGAAAATTCGGAAAAACGTTCCAAAACATCTTCGGTCTCAATAACTGATGTATGATGTACACGAATGCTCTTGGCCTCCAGAGTAGTATCAGCGTCTACTGCATAATTTTGGTTTGGCCACTCGGATGGTTGTAGTTTTAACCATTTAGGAACACTCCACCAAAGATCGTTTGGTTGTAAATCTTGAGGAGAGATTCCTCTGCTGGCCAGGTCGGCGGGGTTATCTTCGGAGTTGACATACCTCCAGTTTCCAATTTGAGTATGCTCGCAAATCTTTGATATTCGCATTCGCAACGAAAGTCGACCACGAACACGGTGGCTTACGTAGCTATGCAAGAACAATGGTGGAGTCAGTCCATAAATATATTCCTTGATGTACAATGTCCAGTTTGGGTTGAAGATATTCAACCATTTTAGCTAGTAAAAGAGCACCGGATAGTTCTAATCTCGGTATTGAGATGGTTTTAACAGGAGCGACCTTTGTTTTTGCTAAACGCAAGCCCGTTTTAATCTCATGGTCGTTCACCTGCACGCGCAAATAGATGACTGCGCCGTACGCCTTTTCTGAGGCATCGCAGAATCCATGGAACTGTACTTGAGAGCTCGGTGTATAACGTATCCATCGCGCGATCCTGATATTGTTTATGTGTGGGTAATTTTCTAAAAATGTCTTCCACTGCTTGAGAGATTTGGGAGTCAAAGCTTCGTCCCAATCGGTTTTTTCCAACCAAATGTCCTGCATTAAAATTTTAGCAACGATGATTACTGGACTTAACCATCCTGCCGGGTCGAACAATTTAGCTATCATAGACAAAACTTCTCTTTTAGTGAAAGAGTCTTTGTTGTCCAGAGGCTTAGTGGAAAAGTAAAAGTTATCCGATGTCGCATTCCATCGAACTCCCAATGTTTTGGCTTCGCTACTGCTGTCGAATTCCAGAAAATCTGTGGTCAAAAGATGATCGTTAGGTATGCCCCTCAGAATCTTCTTGCTGTTTGATGTCCACTTTCTTAATGGGAGGCTGAGGCTAATAATTTAATCAGCTGGTCTCTTGAATCAATTGCAGTGGAGATTTCATGAGCACCAGATAAGACGTCGTCTACGTACGTATTAGCTTTTATTATTTTGGCAGCTAAAGGGAACGCTGATTTTGAATCTTCAGCTAGTTCCATCAGTGTACGGATTGCTAGATACGGAGCACAATTGAGCCCGAAAGTGACTCTGTTTAATTGAAACTCATTGATCTCCCCGTCCAAAGAATCTCTAAAGAGGATTCTTTGATAAGATGTATGCTTAGAATTGACCAAAATTTGACGATACATTTTTTCAATATCAGCATTGAACACAAATCTAAAAAGTCTTCATTTGGTGATCATAATAGTAAGATCAGCTTGGAGTGCTGGACCGGTGTACAAAATGTCATTTAAACTTACACCATTGGATGTGGGACATGAAGCATTGAAAACGACTCTAAGCTTAGAGGTTTTACTTTCAGGTTTGTAAACGGCGTGGTGAGGAAGATAGTAACTTTTGTACGGATTTTCTGCCATTTTGTGTGGAATTCGTTGCATATGACCTAAGTCTATGTACTCCCTTAAGACCTTCCGGTATTCTTCCTTAACGAGAGGTTGTTTATTGAGAGATTTCTCACTTCTCAAGTATTGTTTGAATGCAATATGGCGCGATGCTCCAAAATTAGTTTCTACCGGAAAAACTTTAAATGGGAGTGAAACAATGTAACGCCCTTCTTTGTTTCTAATGGTTGTTTCTGAATATAGCTTTTCACAATATTGTTCTTCCACGGTGAGAAATGGTTTTTTAGGTATTTCTTCTAGCTCCCAGAATTTGGACAACTGATTACCTAAAGATACCTCGTTAAAATATGTACCGTAAGTCGTATTATTATTATTCTTCGATTCTTCGGAAGGAACGGAACCTGTTAAAATCCAGCCGAACACTGTATGTTGTGCTACGAGGGATCCAAAGATTTTTGATTTTACCCCATTTAGAATGATTTTTGGGTAAAGATCCGCTCCGATCAACAAGTCAACCTTTTGACTCGTATAGAAATTATTATCCGCTAAGGGGATATTGGGTAACCCTTTTAAAATTGAAGAGTTAATTGACCTGGATGGAAGCAGTCCAGTCAATTTTGGCAGTACCAACGCTTCCGCCTCTAATCTTAGACTTTTGTTACGGGGAGAGCCAATTGTAATCGAGCATACCGATTGAACTCGTCCTGATACGGTATTATTCAATCCTGAAACTCGCGCGCTGATCTTTTTGCTTGCCAGATGTAAGCGTTTTTGCAGACTATTGCTTACGAAGGTGGCTTCAGATCCTGAATCAATCAGGGCTCTGACAGTGAAGGTGCTCTCGTTGTGACATACGGTCACCATGGCTGTACCTAAGAGCATGCTTCGACTGGTAGGCACATTTGAAATATTGGTCTTAATAGAGGCCACATGAGATTTAGTAGAAATCTCAGTAGGGTTTGTGCTGTCGGACATCTGAGCTATTTCCTCACTCTGATCCCGGTGAATCATGGAGTGATGTCTCCGTTTACATTTATTACAATTAAACATACTTTTGCAATTTTTGACTTCATGTGAGTCCGATAAACAATTTAAGCAGACGTGAAGTTTTCTGACAGCATTTAATCGTGCATTAGGCTGCATCTCAATGAATCTTTGACAAGTTTTCAAAATGTGCGATTGAGATGAGCACAGTTTACATTTGATATTATTTGTCTTGGCGTGATGGGAATTGATGGGTTTGGATCCAATCCTTGACTGCAAGGTTGGTATCCGACCTCCACCATCAGCCGATTTAATTTTGGGTTGAGTACCCAAATCGCCTTTGATGTTTGATACTCTCTCAAGCGTTTTAACCCGTTTGGTTAGAAATTTGTCTACGTCAACCCATTTTGGGATCTCTGAATCCGAATCCAGAGATTTTTCCAAAAGCGACAGTGTATAGTCCGGTAGTCGGATAGAACACAAATACGTAAATATGGCATCCCAGCTCTCTACATTGATGCCATGTATTTGTAAAGCTGAAATGCAGCTATTAATCTCCTGCTGTAAATTTCTGAGTTCGGTCTCAGATTCTGTTGAAATGTGCGGAAGCTTGAATAATAAATTTAATTGTGTGTTGACAAGCACTCGCTTGTTTTCATACCTACACAACAAATTATTCCAAGCCAATGCGAATCCGTCATTCGTCAGTGGCGCTTTCGAAACAATAGCTTTTGCTTCACCTCGCGTTTTTTGGTTCAGATGGAATAACTTCTCCACTCGAGATAGCCTTGGGTTATTCCCATAAATGGCGGCAAATAAATTCCTAAAAGAGGGCCATTGTAAAACATCGCCATGAAATATTTCGGTATCACATGGCGGTAAGTTGATGGAATACCTCACGGGTTCTACTGTTTGTTGTAACCGTTCAGGTTGAATCACCGTTGAATTCGAAGTAGGGCTTTGGTTGAAAGCCGTGAGGTTGTGCATGTGTTCGCCCATCAAGGCCGCGCAACACACATACGCGTGGTAACAGCTTGAATATTTAAGCTTGATGTTGTCAATTGAGCTTGTGTCAGAAGGATCTACCTTTGGCAAACACAACTTGTATTCTGACTTTACCTCTGCCCACAGAGATATCAGTTCAGTTTGTTGTACTTCCAGAGAGTAGGCACTTTGGTTGTTTGCTGTTGGAGTAAAAGACTCCTCAAACTCCAGTAGAGCGTCTGCAGCTGTGTTAAATGCTCTGATGGCTTCCATTGTGTTCAAAAATTGAACCGGAACTGCAAAAATTTTGCACAAAGTCGGATCTAAAACTTGAAATTAAAATTTAAAAAATATTTGCAAATATGTTGCAAAAGTTCAAAAGTTACAGAAGCACTCACGGACAAACTAAAAATTAAGTTGTTGAAAAGTAGTGCGCTGTTTCTTTGTGAAGCGTGAATTTTCGAAAGAACAAAAAATTAATAAATTTCGTAAAGTATTTTTTCGAATTTAATTAGAATGTGCTGGGTAATCGGCCCAATGCACTTGCACGCCTAGTCTTCGAATATGTATGTACACAAACAAAACTGCTTTGTGTTAATTGCTTTATTTAAATGCAAATACAAATACAGATAAAAATTAACAAGCACTTATTTGATTTATATTCACTTTGTCTTTTGTTCATTGGGTTATTCGAACTATTTCGAATTCACCACTACACTCTTTATGCTTGTTGATGTCCTTCTGGGATGGCTGCTGCGCTGCTTTGCCTTGCTGCTCTCCCTTTGCTGCTTTGCCTGTGCGTCTTTGCTTTTGCTGTTTGCCTGTGCTGCTTTCCCTATGCTGCTTTGCCTTAGCTGCTCTGCCTTTGCAGTTTGCCTGTGCTGCTTGGCTTTCTCGCTGTCGCTCACTTCACTTTTTCTAATTTCTCACTTCACTTGTTTTAATTTTGTGTGTTTTTTTTTTGCACTCGCGAAACTGCAGCTGCGTTGTTGCTGCTTGCCTTTATTGCTATTCGAGCAATATATGGAAAGGCAGAGTTGAGCGACAACACTCAAATTAATCACAAGAAAAACCAAAAAACCGAGAGAGATAGTTGACGCTCCAGACGATGTTTGTGCGTCCAAGAAATTTATAATTTTATTCGGATAACAGTGTGTGTGGTTTTTGTTTTTTTACAAAGTGAAATATTCAGTGCATTTGCCAGGAGTATTTATTGTTGTACTTAAACGAAGTAGAATACTACCTGCAATCTTGTGCGTTGATTTTGTGGGTAGAGTGCCAAAAATAAGTTTTGGCCTCCACTTCACACAGCACAATTGGTTTTGTACATAAATGATGCACAAATTAACCAATCTATTGCCTTTTAGCTTGCAGAGCACAAATCCAAAATATGTTTGGCTGTAACTTGCGTGTTGCTAAATTGGGCAAATTATGTACTTTCACTTTAAATAAAAATCAAATTGTTACCTGTTATCCAGCTCGGACGGACCAACGATAATTCGGGTGGTGGAGCACGGTGCTCGCTCGTTCCGCTGATGTGGTTGGCCGTGGGGAAACGATCGGCGCAATTTATTCCACAAAATGTTAAGTAAAAAAACCAAAAGGTTTCTTTTATAATAAATATAATTTTAATATAATAAATTGGAGACACACTTACCACGTCTGTATCGCTAGGTTGTCGCAAAAGGAGATAGCGCGCGCAACTTTTTTTAGTTAGAGTTTAGTTCCGCGCTAATTAAAACTCCGAAAAAACTTCGGAAAGAAAGAAAAGAAAAGATTACTCTGCTGATACAGACGTGGCAAAGAAATTGAGCGGGGCGGCGTCAACAACTTGACTTTATTGAATATAATATACATAAGAACAGCATAAAAGGAGTAAGAAATATAGTGTTGCCAGATTTACATTATTTTATAACACTTCCCTTTAATGGAATATCTGACAACACTAATGGTATATTAGGTAAACCAAAAATTATGCTAAATGATACATGACTTTACTTTAAGCCTAATTTAACATTAATAAATTCATTCTTAACTGCAGGTGTAGCCTTTGTTAAACCATCTGCTAACATTTCGCTTGTTGAAATATTTTATATTCCAACCGCAATGACTTATCTCGTAACTTCTCCCGTATAAACTTCACCTTGCTGTCCACGTGTTTAGTACGGGGAGAAAAGTTTTTGTTCCGAACAATGTGAATAGCGCTCTTGTTTTCGCAGTACATTTTTATTCCTTCTGTACCACCATGAACTAGTTCGGACTCTAGTCGCTGTAACCAAATCGCTTCTTGCGTTGCGCTCACTACAGATGTTAACTCCGCTTCTGTTTATGATAATGCTACGGTTCGCTGTCTGTGTGTTGGCCAAGATATAGCTGCATCTTGCATTATAAAGACGTAACCAGAAGTAGATCGCCTTTGATCAAGATCTCCTGCCCAGTCAACATCACAATAACTAGTTAAACTTTGAGCTGATTTCCGAAACACGATGCCCTTGTTGACTGTACCCTTCAAGATATAGCTGCATCTTCAAATACCTCATCACTCGCTTCAGTGCGAGCCAATGACCTTTGCCGGGGTTTTGTGAGAAACGACTCAGCAAATTGACTGCGAAGCTGATATCAGGCTGGGTATTTTGTGTCGCTTTCAAAAGACTACCCACTGCCTCCATATATGGAACCTTTTCCATCTTTTTTTTTTTCTTCTTCAGTTTTTGGACACAATTCTAATGTTAGCTTTTGCGACAAATCTAATGGCGTAGCTACCGCATTACAATCGTCCATTCCAAACCGTTTTAATACACTGGAAATATATTCAGATGTTTACCTCATCGCGCTGAACTCTTATGCCAAGTACGAATGATGCTGAACCCATGTCCTTCATTTTGAATTTTGAAGACAACTCGTTCTTAATCCGCTGCGTAGCCTTTTTGTCATTAGGGAACACCAGAACGTCGTCTACGTAAATTTCTACTTATATCATGCTCATCTGTCATTGTTCTAAATTTTGCTTGCTTGTTTTAAACTATACAACGATTTTAGTAGACGACAAACTCTACCAGAATTGTCACTATAACCCTCAGGTTGTTTCATAAACACTTCTTCTTGAAGTTCACCGTTCAAAAATGCAGTTACCGCATCTAACTGGTTCACCGACAAAGCAAATAAAAATCGTAATGAATTGTATCTGACTACCGGTGAAAATGTTTCCGAATAGTCAACACCTTGTTTCTGTGAGCAACCTTTAACACGAGCCTTGCTTTATAACGAACCAGCGCACCTTCAGCATTGCGCTTATTTTTAAAAAACCCACTTCGAACTTATTGCTCTTTTACCTTCAGGCAACTTCGTAAGCATCCAAGTTCTGTTTGTCTTATGAGATTCTATCTTCTCTTTCATTGCGCGTTTCCAGTCATCTTCCTCTGTACTATTCAATGCCTCTTCAAGATTCACAGAATCATTAGCATCAGTCATCACGCTTAACAATAAGCTCTTTTTAGCCTTGTTAGCAATACGCTCTGATCGACGAACTGCATACCTTTCGCCACACTGATCAGCTACCTCGCTATCATCAGGAGTATCGTATTCACTTTCCGAAGATATACTGACATCTCACAATTCGCTCTCATTTAGCTTCCCTGAATTGTTAATGTCATTAGCTTCGTTTTCATTAATAATATCAATTATTAGGTTTGGCTCTGTGCGTTTGGATTTATTGCCTGTATTTTCTAAAAACTTTACATCACGACTTACAATAAACTTGCAGTCAGATTTATGGTAAAGCCTAAATGCTTTTGACTCCATGCAATAACCAACAAAAATACACTATTCTAATTTTGCATTTAACTTTAAACGTTTTTGCTTTGGTATATGAACCATCGCTGTACAATAAAATATGCGTAATTATTTCAAATTTGGTTTAACACCAACCATATTTCTTCTGGACTTCGACTGTTACCTCTACATGGAATACGATTTACTAAGTACGCCGCTGTATTTGCAGCTTCTGCCCAAAATATGTTTCCTAGGCCAGAATGCAGCAACATGCATCTCACACGTTCAATTAACGTACCATCCATCCGCTCAGCCATCTCGCTTTGCTCGGGCGTATATGGAGCTGTCGTTTGGTGAACAATACCATATTCACGCAAAAATTTTATAAATTGAGAATTACAATATTCAGTGCCATTATCTGTTCTCAGCACTTCATTTTACGATCACATTTTAAATTTATTATTATTATACTTTTAAATTGCTTAAATTTTTCAAATACGTCTGATTTGGATACAATCGGTATAGCAAATATCCAAACAATTTTTAGCACGAGTACCAGCTGATTTCGTTGTTATTCTAGTTTGCTTACCCTTACAACATACAATACATTCTTTTTCACTTGCGCCGTTGTAATTAACTCCAAGCGTTGAATTCTGTACCTGCTTCATGCTGTTTTTGCAAATGTGTCCTAACATTCGATGCCACAGTTCAAAATTATCAATATAAATTTGTACAAATCATTTTCTGCATACTTCTTCTTAATTGGCGTAGAAACCGCTTAAGCGATTATAGCCGAGTTAACAACAGCGCGCCAGTCGTTTCTTCTTTTCGCTACGTGGCGCCAATTGGATATTCCAAGCCAAGCCAGGTCCTTCTCCACTTGGTCCTTCCACCGGAGTGGAGGTCTTCCTCTTCCTCTGCTTCCCTCGGCGGGTACCGCTGTCTTTTAATTCGCTGAACTATGTCGATGTCGTCGTATATCTCGTACAGCTCATCGTTCCATCAAATGCGGTATTCGCCGTGGCTAACGCGCAAAGGACCATAAATCTTTCGCAGAACTTTTCTCTCGAAAACTCGCAACGTCGACTCATCCGTTGTTGACATCGTCCAAGACTCTGCACCATACAGCAGGACGGGAATTATGAGTGACTTATAGAGTTTGGTTTTGTTTGTCGAGAGAGGACTTTTAGCTTCTCAATTGCCTACTCAGTCCGAAGTAGCACCTGTTGGCAAGAGTTATCCTGCGTTGGATTTCTAGGCTGACATTGTTGGTGGTGTTTACGCTGGTTCCAAGATAGACGAAATTATCTACGACTTCAAAAAGTTATGACTGTCAACAGTGACGTGAGTGCCAAGTCGCGAGTGCGACGACTGTTTGTTTGATGACAGGAGATATTTCGTCTTGCCCTCGTTCACTGCCAGACCCATTTTCTGTGCTTCCTTGTCCAGCCTGGAGAAAGCAGAACTAACGGCGCGGATGTTGAGGCCGATGACATCAATATCATCGGCATACGCCAGCAGCTGTACACTCTTATAGAAGATGGTACCTTCTCTATTTAGTTCTGCGGCTCGAACTATTTTCCCCAAAAGCAGGTTGAAAAAGTCGCACGATAGGGAATCGCCTTGTCTGAAACCTCGTTTGGTATCGAACGGCTCGGAGAGGTCCTTCCCGATCCTGACGGAGCTTTTGTGTTGCTCAACCTCAGTTTACTCAGCCGTATTAGTTTTGCGGGGATACCAAATTCTGACATCGCGGCATAAGGGCAGCTCCTTTTCGTGCTGTCGAAAGCAGCTTTGAAATCGACGAAGAGATGGTGTGTGTCGATTCTCCTTTCACGGGTCTTTTCCAAAATTTGGCGTATGGTGAATATCTGGTCGGTTGTTGATTTTCCAGGTCTAAGGCCACACTGATAAGGTCCAATCAGTTTGTTGACGGTGGGCTTTAATCTTTCACACAATACGCTCGATAGAACCTTATATGCGATGTTGAGGAGGCTAATCCCACGGTAGTTGGCGCAGCTTGTGGGGTCTCTTTTTTTCTTCATGGTCGGGTAATGGAACGTCTGCTCCATCGTCATCGATTGGGGAATCGGGTTCTCCTTCTCCTGGTGCTGTGCGTTCACTGTCATTCAGCAGGCTGGAGAAGTGTTCCCTCCATAATTTAAGTATGCTCTGGGCATCAGTGACTAGATCACCTTTGGGGGTTCTACAAGAGTACGCTCCAGTCTTGAAACCTTCTGTAAGCCGCCGCATTTTTTCGTAGAATTTTCGAGCATTACCCCTGTCGGCCAGCTTATCAAGCTCTTCGTACTCACGCATTTCAGCCTCTTTTTTTTCTGTCTACAAATGCGTCTCGCTTCCCTCTTCAACTCTCGGTATCTATCCCATCCCGCACTTGTAGTGGTCGATCGTAACGTTGCGAGGTAGGCAGCCTGTTTTCTCTCCGCTGCGACACGGCACTCCCCGTCGTACCAGTGTTCTTTTGCACTTTCCGAAAACCAATGGTTTCGGTTACAGCTGTACGTAAGGAGTTTGAAATTCCGTCCCACAGTTCCCTTATACCGAGTTGTTGACGAGTGCTCTCAGAGAGCAGGAGTGCAAGCCGAGTAGAAAATCGTTCGGCTGTCTGTTGTGATTGCAACTTCTCGACGTCGAACCTTCCCTGTGTTTGGTGGCGCGCGTTTTTTGCTGCACAGAGGCGGGTGCGAATCTTAGCTGCAACAAGATAGTGGTCCGAGTCGATGTTAGGAGGCCGAATTTACCGAGCGTAGTGCCAAAGACACCTTCTTTGCCCACCCTGGCGTTAAAGTCGCCAAGCACGATTTTGACATCGTGGCGGGGGCATCTCTCATAAGTGCGCTCCAAGCACTCATAAAAGGCATCTTTGGTCACATCGTCCTTCTCTTCCGTCGGGGCGTGGGCGCAGATCAGCGATATCTTGAAGAACCTCGCTTTGATGCGGATTGTGGCTAGACGTTCATTCACCGCAGTGAATGATAGTACTCGGCGACGGAGTCTCTCTTCTACCACGAATCCTACACCAAACTTGCGCTCCTTTATATGGCCACTGTATTAAATGTCACAAGGACCTACTCGTCTCTGTCCTTGTCCCGTCCATCGCATTTCTTGGACGGCGGTGATGTCAGCCTTTATTTTTACGAGGACATCAACCAGCTGGGCAGCGGCACCTTCCCAATTAAGGGACCGGACATTCCAGGTGCATGCCCTCAATTCGTAGTCCTTATTTCGTTTGCCATGGTCGTCATCAAAAGGGGGGTCTCTCATCCGAGGCTGGTTATAGCTCTTCACTGGGGGTGTTTTTTTACGTGGCGGGTCCCAAACCCATGTTCTTAGGCTCCCCAGAGGATACTTGGTCAAAGACCGGAAGTAGTGAGCTGCTTGAGCCATGTGTAAAAGAATCGTTTCTGGCCATTCCCAAGTGAATGGCGATCAGAGAACTTTCCTCACTTGCGTGAACTTCTACACATGATTCCATCCTCCATTTTCTGCATACGCTTTAGCAATTAATCTGGGGTCGAATCGTTACATCCGTGCACGGATCGGCAAACATACGAAAGAAAATTACGTGATACGTCAATCCTATGCAGTGATTGGCATTATGACATACGATAGCAAACGGATCGTTGTATTTTCAATTCACAATAGTTTTTAAATTCCACATTGCTTTGCATCGTATTTTTAGGTCACAATAGATGTGGAACTGTCAAAACTCTTGCGAAATTTTCAATAAACTAAAAAAAGCTAATTAAATACCCAACTTTGTGTTTTTTATTTGAGCTCAAGTGAAAGTGATGGGGATAATAAACTAGTACGGAGATAGCTAAGAGGTCGTAGCAATAGGGTAGGTATAAAAAAAAAAAACAAATTGCGAATCCTCATTAACCAAATTTTCCTTGTAGATTATTGTTGAACAAAGCATTTGAATCTTAAAAAGACGGTGGAGAATTTTAGGATATGCCAAGAGAGAAAGGTATCACCCCACAAAAGTGGAAGATTTACTAACGTTTGTGAGACATTACATAAAATCTGCATAAAATTTACAATAAGTTACGACCCTCAAAATTGCGATTCTTATCACACACAAGAAATGGGCACAGGGGTAGCGAACCGCCTCACCGCAATCGACCAAACGATAAGAGACCAAATAATGTATACTTTAATAAATTTAATTCAAATATGTATATGTCTTTTACCTTGTAAATAATTTTATTTTTAATGTCAACTAAAATACAAAAAATTTGTTCATATAAATAATTTTTTTTTTAATTTTTAATGATATATTTCATTCATTGGTTTCTTATTTGTGTTCTTTATTACTAAAAATTATGAAAAGCATAAAATTTAAAAAAAATTTGCTCACATTTCCATAAATTTGTCTATTACGATTGGTAATTTGCGTTCGAATGACGATTCGAACGAACGGATACGTTTATATACTCGTTCATGTTTGTCATCATGCCAGATTACGATAGAAGCGTTACGATCACGTATATAAGCGCTACGATCACGTATGTCATAATACGAAATACAGACTTTTACGTGACGAGTGATACGTTCACGGATGTAACGATTCGACCACTTTTTTTCTCATCAAAGATCTTACATACATTCCCTTCGAACATCACCTTTTTGTTTTGTTTTGTTATTTCCCGAACCGACGATTTGCCAAAGACTGGGAACATATTCGACATTTCGAATATTTGTTTCGACTTTTTGTCTGTTTACATTTAAAACCAGGCTGACTTCGCTTACGCTGTTTACAGGAACTCGCTCTCTGTTAGCTAAACTTATTTCATTATGCTCTGCTGCTCTCAACTTCGAAAGTAACTTCAGATCGTTTGTCATATGTGACGTTTCGCCGGAGTCAACGTACCATACATTTTCGCCGCTCTGAAAATGCAAACACTTGAATTGAAACAACGAAACTTTTTCCGATTAGAACATTTGTCATTCGTTTTCTGTTGGAAATTCTTCGAATATAATGCGTTGTCAGCAGTATCTTTGCTACAGCCAAATTTGACATTGCAACAACAAACTTTTAACGCTATCGACAGTTAATTTCGCTTTCGAATTCTCCACAGCCATAACGAGTGCTTGATACTAATTGGGCAACCCAGCAAGCAATAATGATGCCACCAGCTTATCACCTACGTCCAGACCTGCATTTTTCAACTTTATTGACGTCATGACTATCTCGTTAACATAATCCTGTACGGATTGAAACTGTTCCAGCTTTAACTGCACCAGCTTCTTTAAAAGCTCTACCTTGCGAGTTTAACCACTGTCTTCATACGCGGCCATTTACGAATCCCATGCATCCTTTGCAGTCACTGCGTTTGCAATAAACGAAAAATTTCTCGGCTCCATCATGAGCGTAATCTCCGCCAGTGCCCGTTCATTGCTGTCGCGATCTTTTTCCGTTGAATTTTCGTATAAAGCGTTCTCCGCTATTTCCCAGCAACTTTTTAGAACTAAATACGATTTTGCATTCCGCTTCTAATAATAGAAATTTTCACGTCCGCGAAGTTTCAAATAGAAAACTAAGAGCACCTGCCGCCATTTTCGTTTAAATAAAATTAAATTCAAATAACTTTACTTTTAGCAATAGGCCCATAACCTGTTGAAGAGAGTTACGTAAACGCAATTTCAATATAAGATGACGACTGACTTTATTGAATATAATATACATAAGACAGTATAAAATGAGTATGAAATATAGTGATGCCAGATTTACATTATTTTATAACGTTTTGCATATATGTACATAGATTCATTGGTTGCTATAATAGGTTTAAACAAGAAATATGTACTATTCCACCTTGTTTGAACTTCCTCCAACAAACTGTAAGGGTTATCTGTTTATTGAGTTGGCGTTGTATGTTACTATAAAAGGAACTTTTTGAAAAATTTCCCAATCATCCAATACCTTCTTTATACAATTAGCTATGTATGTATATTCGTTTATCTTGCGATTTTACAAAACACTTTCACACCTAAATACATGCCTTTTAATAATAGGTGAATATGAATTGCTTAAATAAAATGTACAAAACTTTGAGAATCCCTTCTTGTGTTTAATTCCACCCCCGTTGTAGTTCTTCACTTCAATTAGTTCATCCGAAGCACTATTGTGTGGTGCAGACTCTTGCATTCAGTTCCTAAACGATTAGAAAGTTAACATTTGAAATTTATTTTTAGGTTTATGCTTACCTTTCTTTATTTTCTTTGTATTTTATCCATTGATTTTAAATTTTTAGATTTCGCTTATAACTTCACTTTTCCTATTTTCACCGTTGTCAGTTAACTTTCAACTTTGCCTTGGATTGCCAACATGCCAGTCACGAAAAAGTTGGCTATTGGCTCCACTGTTTTGATATTTGTTTGAAAAACGGTATCTCTGATCGTAGATCGAAAACAAAAGAAGATAAATTAGAAAGTGTCGAAAACCATCTATGGTGCCGAAAACAATCGATGGCTTTGCGATAGTCAAACACCATCGATACTAATGATAGGGCCATCTATAGTTTCAGATCTCTAGCATTTATGCATTTACGCATTCACTCCACGAATGTAATATTTCTCAACTCAATAAGGTCTTTACTTATCCCCCACCACCTATAAGAATTTAAGGAATTCTTTGAGTTTAATCGTTTGATCTTACAAATCAAACAAATATTTATTAAGTCGGGCTTGAGATTTTTTCTTCGGAATTTGCAAATAACTAAATTGAATAGAAAGAATTGAGTTTTTTTTTTTGTATTTGTAAAGGTATCAATAGTATATTAAATTTTAAAAATAAATACTATGACTACTAATACTATACTATTTAAGTTAGTGCCTGATTGTTATACATAAAAAGTTGAGGGCTACAATAGTTAACATGATATGTTAACGTAGATGATAAATTATCTTATCTACGATGGTTACCATGGATTTCTTGTTGCGAAATGTCACAAATTGTTCCTAAAATCTTGTGTTTACCACCGGTAACATTTTGTTTGGTTGTTACCATTTCCTAACCAAATAAAAGATTTCAGGTTAATATAAAGAAATCTTTCTAAAAAGACATACAAAAAAGTTGTGATTCCACTCACCCAAGTGAAATATGCAAATTTCTTCGCAACTTGTAAAGGTGTTACCGCTTTCGACACAACTATCGGGTGATTTTTTTGAGGTTAGGATTTTCATGCATTAGTATTTGACAGATCACGTGGGATTTCAGACATGGTGTCAAAGAGAAAGATGCTCAGTATGCTTTGACATTTCATCATGAATAGACTTACTAACGAGCAACGCTTGCAAATCATTGAATTTTATTACCAAAATCAGTGTTCGGTTCGAAATGTGTTTCGCGCTTTACGTCCGATTTATGGTCTACATAATCGACCAAGTGAGCAAACAATTAATGCGATTGTGACCAAGTTTCGCAATCAGTTTACTTTATTGGACATTAAACCAACCACACGAATGCGTACAGTGCGTACAGAAGAGAATATTGCGTCTGTTTCTGAGAGTGTGGCTGAAGACCGTGAAATGTCGATTCGTCGCCGTTCGCAGCAATTGGGTTTGTGTTATTCGACCACATGGAAGATTTTACGCAAAGATCTTGGTGTAAAACCGTATAAAATACAGCTCGTGCAAGAACTGAAGCCGAACGATCTGCCACAACGTCGAATTTTTCAGTGAATGGGCCCTAGAAAAGTTGGCAGAAAATCCGCTTTTTTATCGACAAATTTTGTTCAGCGATGAGGCTCATTTCTGGTTGAATGGCTACGTAAATAAGCAAAATTGCCGCATTTGGGGTGAAGAGCAACCAGAAGCCGTTCAAGAACTGCCCATGCATCCCGAAAAAATGCACTGTTTGGTGTGGTTTGTACGCTGGTGGAATCATTGGACCGTATTTTTTTCAAAGATGCTGTTGGACGCAACGTTACGGTGAATGGCGATCGCTATCGTTCGATGCTAACAAACTTTTGTTGCCAAAAATGGAAGAACTGAACTTGGTTGACATGTGGTTTCAACAAGATGGCGCTACATGCCACACAGCTCGCGATTCTATGGCCATTTTGAGGGAAAACTTCGGAGAACAATTCATCTCAAGAAATGGACCCGTAAGTTGGCCACCAAGATCATGCGATTTAACGCCTTTAGACTATTTTTTTGTGGGGCTACGTCAAGTCTAAAGTCTACAGAAATAAGCCAGCAACTATTCCAGCTTTGGAAGACAACATTTCCGGGAAGAAATTCGGGCTATTCCGGCCGAAATGCTCGAAAAAGTTGCCCAAAATTGACTTTCCGAATGGACCACCCAAGACGCAGCCGCGGTCAACATTTAAATGAAATTATCTTCAAAAAGTAAATGTCATGAACCAATCTAACGTTTCAAATAAAGAACCGATGAGATTTTGCAAATTTTATGCGTTTTTTTTTTTTAAAAGTTATCAAGCTCTTAAAAAATCACCCGATATGTATGTATGTCGTTTGAATAAGGAAATGTCGAATGAGCGTTTCTACACAACAGTGGTTAATTTGGCTTTGAAGTAAACAAGTCCAGCACCATCAATGTGTAGAAATTCGCCCACGACTTTAAAGAATACATATGTATGTATATGTACGTGTGAAATAGTAATAGGAAATTTAACAATTAAGTAATTGTTGTTAACTTACGTTCTCCCAATTTATTGTAAATATTAACAATAGTGGTACTCATTTAACGTCGCAATTATATAAAAATAGTAAATTTGCAATAAGGCAACACAAGTTAAATGAGCGCTCTTTGGCAACTGTGGCAATATTACTGTAAGTCTGTCATTTTATCATTTGTAGGTAATATTTATTTAATTATTTATTTATAATAATTCATATAACAAAAAGAGTTTTATTTTATAAATACATAAACGCAGCAATGGCTACGAGGCCTTCAGCCGTCTTGTAATTATAACTAGGTGAAAAATTCTATTTGCTAAGGGTTATTAAAGATGTAAGTTGCTTAAATATATTTTAACAAATCGTTGGTTTTTAAGAATCTATATACAATCATCACGTTTTTTTCTGAAGGTTCACTTAATAGTTTTATGAGATCAATGTTGCCAGAGTTGTGGGCTATTGGGTGAAGCATCGGACAGAGTGTGAGTAAGTGTTTGATAGAAGAGGTGTCATCGCAAAGGGGGCAAATGGATGGGCTTTTACCCGATAGTAAGTGGGCGTGTGTTATGATAGTGTGTCCAATCCATAATCAAGTATATGTCTTCATTGCGCTAGTTGGAATTGTTGACGAGTAGATTATACGATTTCTGGCTGGGTTTATGACCGCGTAGTGATGTTTAAATGTTTTCCATTCGCTTGCGTTCTTTTGATGCCTTTTGTGCTTAATAAGGTTAAGAATGTCTTGCTTGGATGAGACGTAGTATGTTAAGGCAGGAGTCCTGGCTACATTTTTCGCAGCGAGGTCTGCAAAGTGGTTTGTAATACCAGCATGGCCAGGGATCCACATTACTTGGATTTTCTGAGGGGCACCAATGACCGCGTCCCTGATAACTTCTATTATGGGATTGCGATTGGAAGGAGACGTTATTGCAGACATACACGATTTGCTGTCTGTACAGATAAGGAACTTTCCTTTAGTCTTTTTTGCGTAATTAACTGCATGAAGGATAGCAGATCCTTCAGCGGTAAATACAGAGCTCGTTGAGGGAAGAAGCCAATTGCAAATAATTTCTCCTGTGGCAGTGACAACTGCTAACGAAGTGGAATCGATGGACTTGGAGCCATCCGTAAACAATAACTTCCAGCCATTATTTGTGTAATTAGAATCCAGTTCAGCAAAGGTTTGTTGAAAGACTTCGTTTGGTGTGTTTTGCTTGGACAAAAACATAAGCTTATTCTGTAGTATTTTATCATTGATCAGACAGGGAGGATGTCGAGTGATGAATTTGTGTGTTGCGTTACGTAAAATATTATTTTCTGCAGCGAAACTTAAGCATCTCGAAATAGCCGATTGTATTCTTGGAATTTTTCTTTTTTTCGTGGCATGGGTGATAGTTGTATTTAGTAATGGGTTGGTGTTCTCAGCCGTTTTCGCAAGAATTTGAAGCGAAGAATCTATAATTTTATTTTGAATAGTTGGTAAACCAGATTCAGCCATTATCGTTTTTATTGGCGAAGTTGGAAAGGCCCGGAGACTTCGCCGTATTGCGCAATGGTATGGTGCATTTAAAAGGTTGATACTGCTTTTGGAGCAATTGCCATAGATGGGGAGTCCATAATCTATTTTTGAAGTTAGCAAAGCTCTGACAACATTGACTAGTGTAGGTAATAAAAAAGCTAAAATGCCGAGAATCAGCAATAAACAAAATCTTTTGAAGTTATTGGAAGTAGCAGTGTTAAATGATTTAATTATTTTGTAAGGACAATGGTATGTATTTATACACTTATGTGACGTCCAAATATCACGTGAAGGTCTTCATAAAAAGGTCATATTCTTTTTATGTATTCTTCCACACTATGAGGATCACCACTTTCAAGTAAGCCTGCACCAGTCTGGCCTTTCCACTTGAGCGCAGATAAAAAAGTCGTTTTCAAATGCCTCATTTTAGTCCTCATTATGTCCCATTTAATATTCATTACATTTGGAGGTTTTTCGCCAATTTTGCTGTAAAACCTTTGGGCTGTTGGTTTCTATAAGCAGATCGAAAAATGTAAAATGATGAAGTGACAAAAAATATGCCAATATTACCTCAAAATGGTCCGGATTCTCTTTTATTGCGTTCACTATATTTATCAAAAGGTTTTTCGTTTGGCTTTCAGACCAACGAAATGTGCCGTTTAGCCTTAATATTTTTTTCTATTAAATAATCAATTGAATATTAATAATACAAGCCAATAATTGTATGTTATGAATTCCATTTCCATTCCATTTCTTTTAAAACACCATATAGACGACTCCAACTGATTGCGAATTGCGCAAAATGCTATGGCTGCCACTGAAAACGGTCTCGCATATTTGCAAGATTGTCGCAAAATAAAATGCATGTAAAAATAAACAGCTGTTTTACGATATTGCGAATTTGCTATGTTGCCATACGTTTACGACGTTAAATGAGTACCACTAATATATTAATCAAGTTTTGTCGTATGATCTTCAGGCATTGGTAAATCGTTCACTCTTTGCGCACATTCTGCCGACGCACTCGTCGCAATGCCCTGACTATTTGCGCCAATCATACCCACTGTCTTAAGAGCCTCCGCGTTGGTGAACTAAAGTCAAACACTTGAAAATATATTAAGGCGAGGTAAGGTTTTAAATTTTTTTTATCTTTTTTTCTATACCACCAATAAGTCGAGAATATTGTGTACAAATTTTGAGTCAATTATAGTCAAACTAACGGAGTTACAGCGTTTTAAACGGCCGGCCGATTTTCCCAAAAACGTCATTTTTGAAGTTCGTGAACATTAAAACAAACATAAATCAACAGGTAATCAGTTGGAGGATGGAGTCTTGTGTAGAAGTTCACGCAAGTGAGGAAAGTTCTCTGATCGCCATTCACTTGGGAGTGGCCAGAAACGATTCTTTTACACATGGCTCTAGCAGCTCACTACTTCCGCTCTTTGACCAAGTATCCTCTGGCTAATGTTAGAAGGCGAAACATCCCCTCCGCAGGGTTGTGCGCTGGGTTTGGGACCCGCCACGTAAAAAAAAACACCCCCAATGAAAATTAACAATCAGCCTCGGATGGGAGACCCCCCTTTTGATGACGACAATGGCAAACGAAATAAAGACTACGATTTGAGGGCATGCACCTGGAATGTCCGGACCCTTAATTGAGAAGGTGCCGCTGCCCAGCTGGTTGATGTCCTCGCGAAAATAAAGGCTGATATCACCGCCGTCCAAGAAATGCGATGGACGTGACAAGGACTGAGGCGAATAGGTCCTTGTGACATTTACTACAGTGGCCATATAAAGGAGCGCAAGTTTGGTGTTGGATTCGTGGTGGAAGAGAGACTCCGTCGCCGAGTACTATCATTCACTGCGGTGAATGAACGTCTAGCCACAATCCGCATCAAAGCGAGGTTCTTAAACATATCGCTGATTTGCGCCCACGCCCCGACGGAAGAGAAGGACGTGTGACCAAAGATGCCTTCTAAGAGCGCTTGGAGCGAGTTTATGAGAGCTGCCCCCGCCACGATGTCAAAATCGTGCTTGGCGACGCCAGGGTGGGCAAAGAAGGTATCTTTGGCACCACGGTCGGTAAATTCAGCCTCCACGACGAAACATCCCCAAATGGGTTGAGGCTGATTGACTTCGCCGGGGCCCGAAATATTGTTACCTGTAGTACTAGATTCCAGCATAAGAAGATTCATCAAGCTACCTGGCTGTCTCCGGATCGAAAAACTACCAACCAGATCGATCATGTTGTGATAGATGGAAGACACGTCTCCAGTGTTTTAGATGTGCGTGCGCTCCGAGGTCCTAACATCGACTCGGACCACTATCTTGTTGCAGCCAACATTCGCACCCGCCTCTGTGCAGCAAAAAACGCACGCCAACAAACACAAGGAAGGTTCGACGTCGAGAAGCTGCAATCAATCCTGCTCTCTGAGAGCACTCGTCTACAACTCGGTATAAGGGAACTGTGGGACGGTATTTCAAACTCCTTACGTTCGGCTGCAACCGAAGCCATTGGTTTTCGGAAAGTGCGACGAGGAGTGCCGTGTCGCAGCGGAGAGAAAACAGGCTGCCTACCTCGCAACGTTACGATCGACCACTACACGTGCGGGATGGGATAGATACCGAGAGTTGAAAAGGGAAGCGAGACGCATTTGCAGACAGAAAAAGAAAGAGGCTGAAATGCGTGAGTACGAAGAGCTTGATAAGCTGGCCGACAGGGGTAATGCTCGAAAATTTTACAAAAAAATGCGGCGGCTTACAGAAGGTTTCAAGACCGGAGCATACTCTTGTAGAACCCCCAAAGGTGATCTAGTGACCGATGCCCAGAACATACTTAAATTATGGAGGGAACACTTCTCCAGCCTGCTGAATGGCAGTAAACGCACAACGCCAGGAGAAGGCGAACCCGATTCCCCAATCGATGACGATGAAGCAGACGTTCCATTGCCCGACCATGAAGAAGTTCGAATAGCAATTGCCGGGCTGAAGAACAACAAAGCGGCAGGGGCTGACGGATTGCCGGCCGAGCTATTCAAACACGGCAGCGAAGAACTGATAAGGAGCATGCAGCAGCTTCTTTGTAAAATATGGTCTGACGAAAGCATGCCCAATGATTGGAATTTAAGTGTGCTATGCCCAATCCATAAAAAATGAGACCTCACAATCTGGGCCAACTACCGTGGGATTAGCCTCCTCAACATCGCATATAAGGTTCTATCGAGCGAACTGTGTGAAAAATTAAAGCCCACCATCAACAAACTGATTGGACCTTATCAGTGTGGCTTCAGACCTGGAAAATCAACAACCGACCAGATATTCACCATGCGCCAATTTTGGAAAAGACCCGTGAAAGGAGAATCGACACGCACCACCTCTTGGTCGATTTCAAAGCTGCTTTCGACAGCACGAAAAGGAGCTGCCTTTATGCCGCGATGTCTGAATTTGGTATCCCTGCAAAACTAATACGGCTGTGTAAACTGACGTTGAATAACACCAAAAGCTCCGTTAGGATCGGGGAGGACTTCTCCGAGCCGTTCGTTACCAAACAAGGTTTCAGACAAGGCGACTCCCTATCGTGCGACTTCTTCAACCTGCTTCTGGAGAAAATAGTTCGAGCTGCAGAACTAAATAGAGATGGTACCATCTTCTATAAGAGTGTACAGCTGCTGGCGTATGCCGATGATATTGATATCATCGGCCTCAGCACCCGCGCCGTTAGTTCTGCTTTCTCCAGGCTGGACAAGGAAGCACAGAAAATGGGTCTGGCAGTGAACAGTCGTCGCACTCGCGATTTGGCTCTCACGTCACTGTTGATAGTCATAACTTTGAAGTTGTAAATAATTTTGTCTATTTAGGAACCAGCGTAAATACCACCAACAATGTCAGCCTGGAAATCCAACGCAGGATTGCTCTTGCTAACAGGTGCTACTTCGGACTGACTAGGCAATTGAAAAGTAAAGTCCTCTCTCGACGAACAAAAGCTAAACTCTATAAGTCGCTCATAATTCCCGTCCTGCTATATGGCGCAGAGGCTTGGGCGATGACAACAACCGATGAGTCGACGTTACGAGTTTTCGAGAGAAAAATTCTGCAAAAGATTTATGGTCCTTTGCGTATTGGCCACGGCGAATATCGCTTTCGATGGAACGATGAGCTGTACGAGATATACGACGACATTGACATAGTTCAGCGAATTAAAAGACAGCGACTACGCTGGCTAGGTCATGTTGTCCGGATGGATGAAAAGACTCCAGCTCTGAAAGTTTTCGACGCAGTACCCGCCGGGGGAAGCAGAGGAAGACCCCCACTCCGTTGGAAGGACCAAGTGGAGAAGGACCTGGCTTCACTGAGGAGCGCTGTTGTTAACTCGGCTATAATCGCGTAAGCGGTGTCTACGCCAATTAAGAAGAAGAAGAATCAGATGGAGTTTTTTAATCCATTTTTTTTCTATTTTTTATTAACAAATTAACTGCTAACTGAGAAAAAACAACTTTTTCTGATTTTCTCGAGAAAAACATCACCTTTAAAACGCAAATAAATTTTTTTGTTTCAGATAATTCGGTCACGAGTTATAATGTTCCACTTTTTTTCAAGGCGCTTCTGGAGATTCACCGTCACAGGCTTATTTATTAATATTTCTCATTGAAAATTTCTAATATACTTCAAAAGTTGTATAATAAGAAAAAATGTATGTAATAAAATTATGCTACTCATGTCGCCGCAAAAAAAAAACACAAATATATCCTTTGTTTTTGCTTTAAATATATTCTTTATTTGCCAAGCACATTTTTTATAAAACAAAGAAAACCATAAAAATGCTTTGTAATACTCATAAAACAGCATTGAAAGATTTACATTGGAAGCGCTTAAAGAAATAAATATAATACTATACAAAAGTTAGTCATTTTCGTGTTGTTTGAACAAGTGAAAAGGTGTATTTCTAAAGACAAACACATCAGAATTTTGACCTGTAATTCGAAATATGTCAATAAATTCTTTAGAACTAACATAATATCAAGTACTTCCATACATATAAACACAATGTTACATTATTAGACAACACACCATCAAATTGAAAATTGAAATTGGGATTGTTGAGTGTCATCTAGAAGCACATAAAACTACTAAGGAAATAAATAAGTAGTATATTTAGGCATTACGCAGCCAAGCTTACCTGTGTAGCAGGTTCAAACAAACTCTGCGCGTTCTTTTCGCCAAGGTTCCTAATACCTGGTGTAACGCGTATCACGAATCAATCATTCAAATTCCCATTTTTTGGTTATAACTATTGTCGAACCAAAAAAAGAAACCAATAAAAACGCTTTGAAATACCAGTTATATAATAATCAATAATGATGGTAATGTTAATCACTTTGCACTCTCTTATATGCAGGGTTACCATATTCCCTGATTTGTCAGGAATTGGTCCTGATTTTGACCTTCGGCACTGATTCACTGATTTTCGTGAAAAATTCCTGGTTTCCTCCTGAATCGGCGATTATTATTATTTTTACAGCGAGTGCGTGAAAATAAGTGAGCATCACAGCGTTTTAGTCTACTTGGGCGTTTTAAATTTCATACTATAAAATCTTTTTTCAATTTTCAGAAATATTAAGGAAGCACAATTTCAACTTGGTGGTCAAAAACTTGTGATAAATAACCAATGACCATGGTACCGCCAGCCAAAACAAAGACCAGAACCGTCCACACATTCAGTGAAACGCTGCGAAAAAGATTTCCGAATTTCCAAAAAAGTAAAAAACTGACTTACAGGGATGGGTTTCTATTCTAATTCTTTTTTTCAAAACATATAAATGACAGAGAAAGAATTTTCTCTTGCTTATTTGGGATGCATGATTGCATGTAAGCTTTTAGATTGGATTTTTTCAATAATAATCCTTAATGTATTAATGTTGGTTTTTTGTTCAATCTTTGTTGGAGGGTCTGATCTCAAAAAACACAACAACTCTGAGAAGCTTCGAGAAAACGTTTTTTGCGCAATATGTTAATGACCAACTGTGTCAATTCTTCAAAGCTAATAAAAACGCTGAGTCGTTTTTCCGAAATCTTAATAATAGTTCAGTATTTATACTCCATCCCGGGTCACAACGCAAATTGCATTTACATATGCAACGGGACTGATTTTGACTGAGACCGATATGGTAACCCTACTAATATGCGACGCGTTTGTTGTTGCTTATCCTGAATAACAATAATTCGTTGAGTATTTATTATCAAAATGTTAGTTGTCTTAATACAAAATTTACTGATCTGCATTTAAATAGCATTAATTGTAGTTTTAAAATCATTGCTTTGAGAGAAACTTGGCTAAAGCCCCACATTTTTGATAATGAAATATTCAATAACAAATTTGAAAGCTTTAGATATGACCGGCTAAGTAGAATAGGAGGTGATGTCTTGTTTGCTGTCCATTCTTCAATTCCATCTGAAGAAGTCGATGTTCCGCATGCAGACTTCATAGAATTTAAGTGCACTCGAATTTGCTAATAGTGGTCATATCTACTTAACTTTATCTTATATACCGCCTCAATCGGACTTATCTGTATATATGCTGCATGATTCTTTAATAAATAATTTTCTCTCTATAGATAATAATACTGATTCCATGATTGTTTTGGGAGATTTCAATTTACCATGTGTATCATAAAATCTTTTGATGATTACATCATTCCTCTTAGTACTCGCTTATGTTTTAACGAGTTCCTAGATGAAATGTCGGAGTTGGGTCTTAACCAAATAAATTTAATTTCAAACAAGTTTGATAATTTCTCAGATCTGGTTTACGTTAATAACTCTTCAATATTCTCTATTGTCCGGTGTGATCCTTTGGTTCTGCCAGAAAACCCGTATCATCTTGCTTTGGAAATTAAATAATATTGAAATCATAGCCAACTTTGTTCATAGTAATACCCAAGACCTTTGTTCTCGGTTCAACTTTGCGAAAGCTGATTTTAAGAAGATTAATTACGAACTTTCTAAAGTAACTTGGCCAGGTTACAGTGGCAATATTGAATTTAGTGCTTCCCATTTTAAAGAAACTATTTTAAATGTATTTGAAAAATATATTCCGCAATGTGTTGTTACTCAAACATGAGTTCTAATTTATGGTTATGTAAATTAAAAAATAGAAAATGTCGTGCTATTAAACTTAAAAAAAAAACTGGTTTAGATGTTGACAACTCAAAATATTCTAATTTGCGTCGACAATTTACTAAACTTAACAAAATATGCTATAATAATTATAAAATAAAAAATAATATTATACGTAATCCAAAATTGTTCTATGGCTTCGTCAACACCAAACGCAAGATTTCTAAATTTCCGTCCGCGATGAAAGATAAGTCTACTATGTCTAGTGAAAATCACACAATTTCTAATATGTTCGCTGAATTCTTTAGGTCCAAAATCTCCAAAAAATGTTCCGCATCAGTAATTAATGCAACCACCATTTCTGTAGCTGACGTCTTTTTTCAGTTAAATATGTCAGAACAATCATTTAATTATGGCCCAGATATGATTCCCTTATGTTTTCTTAAAAAATGTGCCAAGTATATATGTATACCAACCCTTAACAAGGATATTTAATTAATTTTTCATAATTTGTAGACCCTACTTCATACACAATACAAAACTTTAGGTTGGAGCAAGTATGCAGTTTTGTTGATCTGAGAGTAACTGTGGACCCAAACTCAATTTTAATCTTCACGCATCTTCCACGGTTTTTAAATCTAAAGGCGCCCTTAGTTTTGTTAAATGTTGGTCTAAGGAATTTAGAGATCAGCTTACCACAAAAATTCTTTTTACATCTTTGGTGAATCCTATATTAGAGAATGCTTCTGTGGTTTGGAACCCTAGTTACCAAGTCCATTCGGAGAAGTTAGAGTCCGTTCAAAAACAATTTTTACTTTTTCCCTTAAGTCATTCGTTTTGGGATTCTACATAGTTTAAATCTTTCCCCTTACACTAACCGTTTAAAACTTATAAATCTCCCTACACTCGCTAGTCGTAGGTATAATATTTCTTATAAAACTCATCGATGGGTCAGTCTGGAGCCCATCTCTCTAACCTGATATTAATTTTAACGTTCCCGTTCTTCTACCAGGCAATTTAGACCTTTAATCTTAAAATTTTCCAGAACAAATTTTGAGTTAAACGAACCATTCCGCCGTATATGTATGTCACGATTTCAATTCTCATTGCAGCACATTTGATCTACCAGGCTCACTCTTTACAAAAATGATTACATATACGAGTATCTACTCTTAACAAGTAACATTTATAAATAATATACTTACTTTAATCTAATTCTTAATTTTGGCTGTTGAAATTTTTGTTTATGTGGCTAAGCAGCTTAAGATCGCAACCCTTAAAACTCTCTTGCCTTTTATGACTCGGCTAATTCCGCTCGTTTGCGGACTGCACCCCTCGCGTCGCTTGGGCGAGAGGAGAGTAATCGTTGGGTTTTATTATTATTATTAACACTGTATGTCGTAGCGCACGAATTTTTGCGCTCGAACGATTAGCGATTAAAAGCGAAATAGAACAAAAAGGGCGATTGCGTGTTGATTTGTTCAGTTTATAAAAGCGAAAGCAAATTTATTTAAGCAATTGTTACATCCAATGTTTAACAGGATTGCAGTGTACCAAAATTTACAAAAAGTAGTAAATGATGCCACTTAATTATTAGGTGGCTCTCTGAGCGCCCTGAACGTACTCCCCCCCTCCCCCATGACGAGTCATACCACCAACTAAATGATCATCGATGGGAAGAGCGCACAATTTGGAGATGGCTCATTTGCAAATACCATTGGCCGTTTTAACTTCAGCTACACGAACTTTAGAATCGTTCCCCAGGAAGACCTTAATGACTCTACCAAGCAGCCATTTGAGTGGTTGCAATGCTTCATCCTTGATAAGGACAAGAGTCCCAATTGGGAATTGTTCCTTGGATATCCCCATCATGATCGTTGTTGCAAAAGTGATATATATTCGGATCTCCACCTTTTCCAAAAGGTCTGTTGCATGAATTGTATTCGCTGCCAGTTGCTCAGTCGACTAGTGTTTACTCTTGAAAGGTTTGCTTACGGGATAGGTGTGAGAACATCTAAATCAAAAGGATTTTCTGTAATTGGACAAAGTGGTCGAGAGTTAATAACTGATGAGATGTGACATACGAGTGTTCTAAGTGGGTTGGGGTCAAAATTCTGCTTTTTTGGAAATTCTGCATTCATAATTCCGGAAGTCGGAACACCGGGAATCAAAGTTATGGAAGCCAATATTCTGGAATTCAAAATTCTAAATAACGAAATTCTAAATTGCAAAATTATGAATGGCAAAATTCTGTAATTAATGATTAACAAGTAAGGAAGGGCTAAGTTCGGGTGTCACCGAACATTTTATACTCTCGCATGATAAAGTGATAATCGAGATTTCATTATACGTCATTTACATATTTTTCAAATACCGTATTTTTGTAAAGTTTTATTCCGCTATCATAATTGGTTCCAAATGTATATACTCGTATTATACAGAAAAGGCATCAGATGGAATTCAAAATAGCGTTATATTGGAAGAAGGCGTGGTTGTGAACCGATTTCACCCATATTTCGTACATGTCATCAGGGTGTTAAGAAAATATTATATACCGAATTTCATTGAAATCGGTCTAGTAGTTCCTGAGATATGGTTTTTGGTCCATAAGTGGGCGACGCCATTCCCATTTTCAATTTTTAAAAAAAGCCTGGGTGCAGCTTCCTTCTGCCATTTCTTCCGTAAAATTTAGTGTTTCTGACGTTTTTTGTTAGTCGGTTAACGCACTTTTAGTGATTTTCAACATAACCTTTGTATGGGAGATGGGCGTGGTTATTATCCGATTTCTTCCATTTTTGAACTGTATATGGAAATGCCTGAAGGAAACGACTCTGTGGTTTGGTATAGCTACAGTAGTTTCCGAGATATGTACAAAAAACTTAGTAGGGGGCGGGGCCGAGCCCACTTTTCCAATAAAATTACGTGCAAACATACCCCTCCCTAATGCGATCCTTTGTGTCAAATTTCACTTTAATATCTTTATTTATGGCTTAGTTATGACACTTTATAGGTTTTTGGTTTCCGCCATTTTGTGGGCGTGGCAGTGGGCCGATTTTGCCCATCTTCGAACTTGACCTTCTTATGGAGCCAAGGAATACGTGTACCAAGTTTCATCATGATATCTCAATTTTTACTCAAGTTACAGCTTGCACGGACGGACGGACAGACGTACGGACAGACGGACGGACGGACAGACAGACATCCGGATTTCGACTCTACTCGTCACCCTGATCACTTTGGTATATATAACCCTATATCTGACTCTTTTAGTTTTAGGACTTACAAACAACCGTTATGTGAACAAAACTATAATACTCTCCTTAGCAACATTGTTGCGAGAGTATAAAAATGCTTGTTGATAACAAAAAAGTGCGCACTTTTTGTGAAATGATGGAAAATATAACTGTGGTGAAGACCAATAAAGGAAAAGACATGTTAAACGTCGACGGCTACTTCTTCTATGTATTTAGAACGAAAAAATAAGAAAACATTTAACTGGACTTGTTCTGAACGAATTAAAAACAAATGTACCGTTCGTATTGTCACACAATTCGATGGCTGTGAACATGTTATACGAAAAAAAAGAAATGAACATTCTCATGATCCATTAATTAAGTATCTACTTGATCTTTATTTGTTAATAATGTTGTTTTTTGTCTTTCCGATAAACATATTTGAATTTTGGAATTATTTTGGAGGTTATGTTTTGTTTATGTTATATTATTATGTATGTATCGGGTGATTTTTTAAGAGCTTGATAACTTTTTTTTAAAAAAAAACGCATAAAATTTGCAAAATCTCATCGGTTCTTTATTTGAAACGTTAGATTGGTTCATGACATTTACTTTTTGAAGATAATTTCATTTAAATGTTGACCGCGGCTGCGTCTGCGGGTGGTCCATTCGGAAAGTCAATTTTGAGCAGCTTTTTCCGAGCATTTCGGCCGGGAATAGCCCGAATTTCTTCGGAAATGTTGTCTTCCAAAGCTGGAATAGTTGCTGGCTTATTTCTGTAGACTTTAGACTTGACGTAGCCCCACAAAAAATAGTCTAAAGTCTACAGAAATAAGCCAGCAACTATTCCAGCTTTGGAAGACAACATTTCCGAAGAAATTCGGGCTATTCCGGCCGAAATGCTCGAAAAGTTGCCCAAAATTGGACTTTCCGAATGGACCACCTAAGACGCAGCCGCGGTCAACATTTAAATGAAATTATCTTCAAAAAGTAAATGTCATGAACCAATCTAACGTTTCAAATAAAGAACCGATGAGATTTTGCAAATTTTATGCGTTTTTTTTTTAAAAAAAGTTATCAAGCTCTTAAAAAATCACCCGATATAAGCAAATTTATATAAGATACACGATTTGGCTCAAATTTTGGGGAAAAATTTCCAGAATTAATTCTGGAAAACGTAAATTCCGGAATTATGAAAAAACAGAATTTTGAAATGCAGCCAAAAAAGGCGAAGGAATTGCGGAATTCCGATTTCCAGAATTTTGTCGACCCAGAATTTTGATTCCGGAATTTCGACTTCAGAATTTTAATTTTAGAATTCTGACCGTTTCCCGTTCTAAGTTCATCAATTTCGCCTCCGAAATGAGGAGACCGAGGAGGAACAAACTGCTAGTCAATTACATGACACTACCGATAAACTGCTTCAAAGTGTTCTGCTTGAGAAATTGTTGCTGCCATTTCATTTCTTGCTCCAACAAAGTTTTTTGCGAGATATCAGACCAAATAACCTTTGGTTTTCCACTAGTACAATAGAAACAACGCAATGCTGATAGAGAAGATTTAGTTGATAGATCCTTTACGACTTCTATATAAACCGCCTTCGTAGTAAAACATATGAAGAGACTTATGTAACATTTCGTTGGTCTGCTTCTTATTTGAGATCGGTAGTAGAGCGGTCCGCAATAGTCAACTCCGGTGATTAGAAAGGGCCGGCTTTGACGGACCCGGCGGTCTGGTAAGTTTCCCATAATCTGTTCGCAAATCTTAGTTCTTAATCTGAAACATCGCACACACTTGCTTACTATGTGACTCAACACCTTTTGGCCTCCCAGGGCCAATATTGTCGTCGTATTGCAGCAAGTAATGCTTGAGGTCCGACTCGAATAAGTCCAAATGAATCTAAAAGTGGTGACAAGGACGCCAATTTACTCGAAGTACTTATTGGCACAGACCTTTGACGATCCTAGTATTCAGAAGAAATAATAACTCTTTGCACCATGCGAAGTAAATACCAGGTTCCTTGTTGAATATGTGTTGTAACGAGAATGCCAGAATGGCAATTTTTGATGAACATGTGTACGTAACCATATATGCGCTGCATAATGTAAAGGAGTTTATATATTTACAATCAAACGAAATGCCAGTTACTGAAGTTGACGAAAGTAATGCATTTTTTCGACGTTCAGGTAAATTTCCAACGCGATTACTGCTTTTTGGCCAATTTATTTCCGAATCAAGCAGAAATGGGGGTCACAATTGCCAAAGTGGAGAGTTTGATAACTCTATGGGCGATCCATCTTTTGACAAATGTCTGCAGGGTTCAGATGTGTTGGTACATACCGCCACTCCATGCCATTTGTTAAATGTTGTGTACTTGTAATGCAATTGGCGACAAAAATATTAAAACGTGTAGACTCCTCCTTGACCCATGACAAAACCGTTGTAGAATTCGACCAGCAAAAGAACCGACACTTAAATATTCGTAAATTGTATATAGACTGAATTACTTCAGCCAGAAGCGGAGCTGTACATAACTCTAGTTTAGGAACTGTGACCGTTTTTAGTGGGTCACCCCTTGATTTCGAACAGAGCAACGTGGAATGTGCGTGTCCGCCTAAAAGATATACTACTGCACCTGTCGTAAGTTGAGAGGCTGGCATCACAAAATGCATGTAACTCCAAGCTAGAATTTGGTAAGCCAACATATCGTGAAAAAGTCATATATCCTATACTACTAAATTCATTGCAAAGTTGAAGCCACACTGTTTGATAAGTCATTGGTAGACTTTCGTCCCAATCGATCTTCTCCACCCACAGTCGCTGAAGGAATATTTTTGCCTTGCACACTACGGGCCCAATTAATCCCAATGGATCATAAAATTGAGCTATAACCGACAAAACTTAACGCTTAGTAATTTTTCTATTGATTTGGCGAGAAGTAAACGAAAATATTAGCAACGGGATTCCATTGAAGTCCAAGCATCTTTGTCAAAACACTTCCATCATCGAATTTGATTAATTTCTCCTTATCTGTATCCAGCACAGAACTTCTGGTTTATTTGAACACCACTTTCAAATTTTAAAATTTCCTTTTCCTAACATCTCAGAGGTTTGTTTCCAGTGATTAAGTCAAAGACTTAAAAATCGCGTTATATTATGGAGTATAAACCCACATCATCGACCGCAAGTTTGTGAATGGTGCGAATAGCCAAAAATGGTGCAGACTTTGTTCCATTGGCTAACCGTATCGTCCGTCCAAAGTATGCACTGCAAGTAATTATCAGGTGCGATGACTCGAATGCACCGATACATTTCGCAAATGTCCCCTGTTAGGACAACCGGATTTGCACGAAAATGAAGAAGAGTGTCGGCTAACTTTGGTTGAATGGTTGGACTTCCCATCAGCGCATTATTCAATGAATAACTAGTTGTAGTCTGTGCTGGGTACCGATGGTATTGGCTTCGATCCTGGAGACATGTGTTGAAGTTCGAGATATTCTTTCATATAAGATATGTACATATTGTAATTTTACTTCCTTATTACGTTCGAGACGCCTCTCAAGAGTTAGAAACCACCATAACGCTTGCTTGTTGGAATCACAAAGAAGGCTAATACTGGGATTTAGAGTTAAGTGAACCGAATATTCGCCTGTCAGCAAGCGACTACAGTTTGTCTTGAAGTGACCTTCGCAATCGAGTTCCTCTCTTGTTGCCTTGCTAATGGGATCAAATTGATGATCTGTGTCACACTCAAGTGAGGTTGTTATTGTTGTTGTGGACGATAATAGCCTTATCGATGTGCTTTGGCCAGCATATACGATCCATCCACAACGAGTTTTTTGGAGAATATAATAATTTTACAAACAAATTTGACCAATAAACAGAAAATCAAAAAATATACTTGCACCTATGAGAAGGTCCACACGTTGGGGCTTCTGAAACACAGAATCAGCTAAGTTGATAGTCGCTGAAATATCACAATCACTAATTTCAAGTGGATAATTTGGCTGATAATCGGTGATTGGATTTACAGCAGATTTTAAATTTGCACTGAAGCACTGTTATGTACAGAAGGAATTGAAATGTTGACGCTAGAATTAACAATAAATTCCGAATCTATGATACCGGAAACTGCTAAAGACAATTTAATAGCTCTCGAATGTGTGCCTGTAAAATCAAACGTCGATTACTGAGTCTTTGACTAAATAATTTCATAGCAATTGTGTAGTTTTCGTCACGCATTGCAGTGATTGGATAGCACTCAGTGCAGCTCCCTTTAGGCATGAACGAAGATGCTAGAATTTTTAAAAGTTTGACAATACTGTGTCATAGTGTACTATTGTTTGAAACATGCCAAAAAAGTTCGGCCAGTCCGTACATGCTCCTCCAAACGAGGGTAGCTGCAACTGCGGCAAACGAGACTTTGGTTGTTTCATCACAATATGCTGCTCTTGTAATGGTTGATTTCTAGTAGATGACATTACTTGAGGATCCAACTTGTTTAGCTCCCTCTTGAATGCTGCCTTAACTCTGTTGAAAGTCGCAACGAATTCAACGCGAGTGCTGGTTTTAAGCTCATCAGGGTCCTCTCCTCCAGTTATGACTGCGTTAATCAAATTGATGTTGAATACGATCGAACTGTTCTGATCTGACTGACAGCTCTGCATGATCCATGAAATTAAGTTCTCCTACACCAAGTAGTGTTGAATTAAACTTGCGTAAAATGGATTCACTTTTTCTTTTTAGGAACAATATTTCTTAAAAATTGTTAAACCGCTCGAATGTTACGTGGTAACTGCTTGCTCGGTAATATAATACGGTTTAAATGAAACTGTTTAAATAAATTAAGGGGGTACTCTCATGTGAACACATACATTTTACCAATTTTTAGGAAATTTTTTTTTATGCGACAACAAAATTCAATCATTTAAATTTTTTAATATATTTTTATTTGAATTTTGAAATGTACAAACAAATTTTTTTTCGTTTTTTACATTTTTTAATATACATATATATTTTTTTAAAACAAAGTAGTCCCCAACAAAAAAAAGTAGTTCACTGGTCATGGTGAAAACGGCTGTTCATGTTGCCTGAAATAAAACAAGTAAGGAAGGGCTAAGTTCGGGTGTCACCGAACATTTTATACTCTCGCATGATAAAGTGATAATCGAGATTTCATTATCCGTTATTTACTTATTTTTCAAATACCGTATTTGTGTAAAGTTTTATTCCGCTATCATCATTGGTTCCTAATGTATATATTATACAGAGAAGACATCAGATGGAATTCAAAATAGCGTTATATTGGAAGAAGGCGTGGTTGTGAACCGATTTCACCTATATTTCGTACATGTCATCAGAGTGTTAAGAAAATATTATATACCGAATTTCATTGAAATCGGTCTAGTAGTTCCTGAGATATGGTTTTTGGTCCATAAGTGGGCGAGGCCACACCCATTTTCAATTTTTCAAAAAAGTCTGGGTGCAGCTTCCTTCTGCAATTTCTTCCGTAAAATTTAGTGTTTCTGTCGTTTTTTGTTAGTCCGTTAACGCACTTTTAGTGATTTTCAACATAACCTTTGTATGCGTGGTTAATATTCGATTTCTTCCATTTTTGAACTGTATATGGAAATGCTTGAAGAAAACGACTCCGAGATACGTACAAAAAACTTAGTAGGCGGCGGGGCCACGCCCACTTTTCCAAAAATATTACGTCCAAATATGCCCCTCCCTAATGCGATCTTTTGTGCCTAATTTCACTTTAATATCTTTATTTATGGCTTAGTTATGACACTTTATAGGCTTTCGGTTTCCGCCATTTTGTGGGCGGGGCAGTTGGCCGATTTTGCCCATCTTCGAACTTAACCTTCTTATGGAGCCAAGGAATACGTGTACCAGGTTTCATGACGATATCTCAATTTTTACTCAAGTTACAGCTTGCACGGACGGACAGACGGACGGACAGACAGACATCCGGATTTCGGACAGACAGACATCCGGATTTCGACTCTACTCGTCACCCTGATCACTTTGGTATATATAACCCTATATCTGACTCTTTTAGTTTTAGGACTTACAAACAACCGTTATGTGAACAAAACTATAATACTCTCCTTAGCAACATTGTTGCGAGAGTATAAAAATCGAAAGGATTATTATTCATTAGTTCTACTTATTTTTTTTCGTTAAAAATCGTTTAAAAAAAATATGAAAATATTTTCGAAAATAAACAATTCTGGTAGGGACAATAACTATAAATGAGTAGAAGAACATATGTAAATTTTAAAGCAATCGGTTGAATACTTTTTTTTTAGGACCATGACAGTTTCAGAAAATGAAGATTCGAGAAAAATGCGAGACATGCCCGGTAGATGCGAGTGATTACATGAGAATACCCCCTTAACAGTTGTAGTTCGTGATTTGCACACTGTATATTTTTGCAGAGCAAAATAGGAGAAACACCACGAACAACAACATTAATAACCGGATATGATGATCTGTACACGGAACTGCGAAAGGAGCAACAAAACAGCACGCATTATCACGTTGGGGTCACCAACAAATGTATGTATAGCGATTAAAAGGTTGTAAGTGATGCCACTTAATTATCAGTTGGCGCTCTGAACAAACAGATATACAAATTCATGAATGGTTAAGTACAGACAGGCCCGTTCAAAATTTAATGGAAATAGAGTATTTTTTTATATTTACAATCAAAACATTTATTTATTTACTTATTGCATATAAAAATTTAATGATTAACAAGTAAGGAAGGGCTAAGTTCGGGTGTCACCGAACATTTTATACTCTCGCATGATAAAGTGATAATCGAGATTTCATTATACTTCATTTACATATTTTTCAAATACCGTATTTTTGTAAAGTTTTATTCCGCTATCATAATTGGTTCCTAATGTATATACTCGTATTATACAGAAAAAGCATCAGATGGAATTCAAAATAGCGTTATATTGGAAGAAGGCGTGGTTGTGAACCGATTTCACCCATATTTCGCACATGTCATCAGGATGTTAAGAAAATATTACATACCGAATTTCATTGAAATCGGTCTAGTAGTTCCTGAGATATGGTTTTTGGTCCATAAGTGGGCGACGCCACGCCCATTTTCAATTTTTAAAAAAAGCCTGGGTGCGGCTTCCTTATGCCATTTCTTCCGTAAAATTTAGTGTTAGTCGGTTAACGCACTTTTAGTGATTCTCAACATAACCTTTGTATGGGAGGTGGGCGTGGTTATTATCCGATTTCTTCCATTTTTGAACTGTATATGGAAATGCCTGAAAAAAACGACTCTGTAGAGTTTGGTTGACATAGCTGCAGTAGTTTCCGAGATATGTACAATAAACCTAATAGGGGGCGGGGCCACGCCCACTTTTCCAAAAAAAATTACGTCCTAATATGCCCCTCCCTAATGTGATACTTTGTGTCAAATTTCACTTTAATATCTTTATTTGTGGCTTAGTTATGACACTTTATAGGTTTTCGGTTTCCGGCATTTTGTGGGCGTGGCAGTGGGCCGATTTTGCCCATCTTCGAACTTAACCTTCTTATGGAGCCAAGGAATACGTGTACCAAGTTTCATCATGATATCTCAATTTTTACTCAAGTTACAACTTGCACGGACGGACGGACGGACAGACGGACGGACGGACAGACAGACATCCGGATTTCGACTCTACTCGTCACCCTGATCACTTTGGTATATATAAGCCTATATCTGACTCTTTTAGTTTTAGGACTTACAATCAACCGTTATGTGAACAAAACTATAATACTCTCCTTAGCAACATTGTTGCGAGAGTATAAAAATGAATGGCCAAATTGTATGTACGCTCATAACTTTCATACGACTGAACCAAATTTGATATTTTTTTTTAAATGTTCGTTGAGGTTCAAGGATGGTTTTTACGGAAAGAAAAATTCGAATAATTGCCGGAAAACCCCTAAAATCAGCCCTTTTCTTTTTCCCATACAAACGAATGAATGTTTGTTTGTTAGTAACGCTAAGAGAACGGCTGAACCAATCTTGATGAAATTTCCAGAGGTTGTTCGTTGTGGATCAAAGAAGGTTGTGGATCAAAGAAGGTTTAGAAATAAAAATACCTTATACTTTTCATGAAGAAAAGTCGGAAAATTGGATAATTCCAAGAAGTACACATTTTTTTAAATTTTTGTTTGTTTTGTTTTTCAATATTTTGATTTGTAAATTATTTGAATCTTTCAATTTCGGTCGCTTGCTTTTTTATTCCGGCTATTCAAAAGAAAAATTATTGAAAATTATTCAGTGAAAACTTTACGTGTGTTTCACACAAAGAGGTCAATTGCAGATTGAAATTTGTGACAAAGCCACGAAGAGGTCGCGCTAATATCGGTCGGCGGTCTTTTTGAAATCAACGTATGGCAGCCCAAGACAAGGCAAGGCAAGAAGTACTTCCAGGCTGCGGTAACAAACGTGCGGAATTATGGATCGCGGTCAATCAGCAAGCTTTTCAAACAACAGTCACGATGTTTGATTGACTTTGTCTTGAAGCAACGTATATGTGGTGCTGTTGCATGCTAGACGTACTTTGTTGAGTGATGTTGACCAGATCAAATTGATGAAATCATTTCTGTGGAAACTGCTGATGTAGAAAAAGATCCAGTTTTATACGAAGTGGTGGAAAGCAATATGGTTCAACTTTTCGGTTTGTATGTCTGACAATAAATGCATGAAACACTATCCACGTGCTTTTCTTTCGGAAACACAAACTGAAAATGATAGATATCAACTCTATCGGCGTCGCTCACCAGATAACAGAACATTCAGCAATCAACATACAAGAGTTAATATCGAAGTTGACAACAGATGGATCGTACTTATTCACCATTATTGTCTAATTCACATTCAAAACTTAACTGCGAGACGCGAGTGTATTTCAACGCAAAGAATACAGTACAGCCAGTGGAAACACCGCCAGCAACAAAATTAACATTGAAGAGTTTTTTCACAACTGTCGTCAGTGATCCATTTGCGAGAACATTGGTCTATTCGGAAATACCCTGATATTATACATGGAATGCATCGCCGAAGAAATAGTTGCACAGAAATCAAGGCCAACCAGTAAATTGACATCCAGATGTGTTCTCAACTAAAGCATTAGGACTAATTTACACAATCCACCCGAAAAACGACGATTGCTTCTACCTTCGGTTGCTATTGATTAATGTATGCGGTTCAACTTTATTTGAGTCATTGCTTAATGTGCATGGTACGGTGTGTGCAAGTTTTGGAGATGCAAGCCAGCAATTACAATTGCTGGAACACGTTAATCACTGGAATGAAAGTTCGCACACTTTTCGCGATAATCATTTCGACATATGTAGCAGCCTTCAAATTCGCGTCAATTATGGGATACGAACAAAAATGACATTGCCGAAGACATTTTACATCGCCTTCGCTAAAAATTGGAAATGGTAGAATTTCGGTTGATACTTCCGGTGGTTCGATTTCAATTCCATTTTCCCTTTATCAAATCACGAAAGATGTATTCATCACAAATGTTCGGACATTGGCCAAATTACGAGTCCTTAAGTGCACACGCAATGTTAGTTGCCAAAAATACCGATGTTGTTGACTTAAACTGGAAGATTCAAAGTCGAATTCCGGGAGACTTGCGCTCATACAAATCGATCGATCATCTTGAATTATCCAGTGGCATTTCTAAATTCTTTGGACAGGCTTGGTATGTTATCGTATCATTTGCGTCTCAAAGTTTGATCTGTCGTTATTATGCTTCGCAATCTTCTAGCCGAAACTGTATAATGGAACCCGACTGAATGTGACGCATCTATCGAATACAAGGGCAAAATGTTTGATCTTACGAATTCCTTTGAGTTTTAATGATTCCCCATTTCAGTTCAAACCTATTTCGTTTCCAGTGAAAATTGCATTTGAGATGACAATCAACAGGTCCTAAAGATAGTCGCATAGTGTGAGGCATAAATTTGGAAATGCTATGTTTTTCACACGGCCGTGGCGTGCTCACGAGTTGGAAAACCATATTTTCTGTACACCGGAACAGAAACTAAAAAATGTTGTTTATCAAGGTATGTTACATTGAAAAAAAAAAAACAAAAATGAAATATTAAATTTAACTTTCTTTTCATTTCAAACACACATAATTTCACGCAGGACAACGGCTTCGGGGTCAGCTAGTTCTATATAAATAAAATGTGAACAAAATGACAAAATCAGTTTCAAATAGACCATTATGCAATCTATCTAAATGTACATACAGCGTACCCAAAACTTTCGTTTTTCGAGTTTTATTTCATACATTTTTATACTCTCGCAACAAAGTTGCTAAGGAGAGTATTATAGTTTTTTTCATATAACGGTTGTTTGTAAGTCCTAAAACTAAAAGAGTCAGATATAGGGTCATATATACCAAAGTGATCAGGGTGACGAGTAGAGTTGAAATCCGAAAGTCTGTCTGGCCGTCCGTCCGTCCGTACAAGCTGTAACTTGAGTCAAAATTGAGATATCATGATGAAACTTGGTACACGTATTTCTTGGCTCCATAAGAAGGCTAAGTTCGAAGGTGGGCAAAATCGGCTTACTGCCACGCCCACAAAATGGCGAAAACCGAAAACCTATAAAGTGTCATAACTAAGCCATAAATAAAGATATTAAAGTGAAATTTGACACAAAGTATCACATTAGGGAGGGGCATATTAGGACGTAATTTTTTTTGGAAAAGTGGGCGTGGCCCCGCCCCCTATTAGGTTTATTGTACATATCTCGGAAACTACTGCAGCTATGTCAACCAAACTCTATAGAGTCGTTTCCTTCAGGCATTTCCATATACAGTTCAACAACGGAAGAAATCGGATAATAACCACGCCCACCTCACATACAAAGGTTATGTTGAAATCGACTAACAAAAAACGTCAGAAACACTAAATTTTACGGAAAAAATGGCAGAAGGAAGCTGCACCCAGGCTTTTTTTCAAAATTTAAAAATGGGCGTGGCGTCGCCCACTTATGGACCAAAAACCATATCTCAGGAACTACTATACCGATTTCAATAAAGTTCGGAATATAATATTTTCTTAACACCCTGATGACATGTACAAAATATGGGTAAAATTGGTTCACAACCACGCCTTCTTCCAATATAACGCTATTTTCAATTCCATCTGATGCCTTCTCTGTATAATATATACATTAAGAACCAATGATGATAGCGGAATAAAACTTTACACAAATACTGTATTTGAAAAATATGTAAATGACGGATAATGAAATCTCGATTATCACTTTATCATGCGAGAGTATAAAATGTTCGGTGACACCCGAACTTAGCCCTTCCTTACTTGTTATTATTGAAATAAAAATCTTAAGATATTTACGCTGCTTTTAGTCAAGATCGCTTTCTTTTCTTTAACTTACGAATCAGTTGATTGATTTGACAGCGTTCAAAGCGCTCATGTGCTCATACAAATACCATTCAAAGTATGCCAAGGAAAGCAAGTAAGGCCTGCCAGCATTGGGTCAGGACTTTTACCGCGGAATTAACTTCTGAAGTAATGTTTTAATAAAAAAAGTGCAAAGAAATCGATGGTAATAAAATAAATTTTTTTCTTAGTTATTTTGACAAATTGAGATTATAGAATTTGGAATGCCGGCTATGTTCGCCGGAGTATTATTTTTTATGATTATTAGAAATCGATGATGAATGTCTGGTATCTAGGAATGAAGGTCTAGTAGCTAACTTGAATGTATTTGTAAATATTGTCATGTTAAACTACCTTCCTTCATGTATAGCAATGTATTAAATGTGTATAGGATTACATATTTTACATATGTACAAAATTGTAAAAAATAATATATGTTTTAAAATTTTAATATGTTGTATCGTTTTATTTAAGGGAACAATGTCTTTATTAAACAATAAATAACACATTTTAAAGCAGAAGCAAAGTTAAGGAACATAGTTATAGTAATATAAATTCTGCAAAATAGTACTTGTCAAATTAGCTCATTTTTAATTATATATATGTATATATATATTCACTTATTGCAATTCCTTGTTTACGACCTGAAACTCTTTGAAAGAAGAAATGGAGCTGTGTGACTGACTTGTAATGGGCATAGAAGTTTTTGAAACCTTTTTGGATAGATCTTCTGGTTCACTTTCATTGTAGCTCTGAATGTTGTTTTTTGCTTCGAAAATGCACTCTGTCATGTCTGTTCGAGATGTAAAATTTTTTGAATCACCACTTCCATGCACATAAACTGGCTTTGGTTGTAGTGTAGCAGCAGTGGCTGCTAAGGTCAAAAAATTCAAACTTGCGTTGAAAACTTTACACCACTGAAGTAATCTCGATTCATTGCTGCACTGGTTACTATTATTGTGATCAACAATGTTTCCATCATAATTTATGCCGTCTCTATTGGCAATACCTAATATATTATAATCGTTCCATTCCGTATTGTGAGTACTTGCTTTGTTGAACCACTTGTTGTATGTAATTGATTCATTATCTTCATTAAAAGGCTCTGTAAAAGCCGATTTGTCAATATTTTTATTAATAGCATGTTGGTGTTTTGGTTTGCTACGTTCAAAACTGGAACTAACTACACTAGATTTCGCTGACATAACACTAGAGTTTAACTTTGAATAATAATTTAAATTGTAAGGACTAAAATGATATTCTTTGTAATTCATTGATGTACTAATGGATGATAAAGTCTGGCCTATTGAACACAAGCCAGGTGAAATTTTATTGCTTTTAATCACCAACTTTTGCTTCATAATTTCGTTCGAATCTGGCAAAGACTTATTTCTTAGAAAATCGCTTAAGGTTTCTTCAAGTAACGCGTTTTCATAGTTGTTATCGTTGATATCAAAGTGGATATTCTTCAAATTGGACTTTCCTTTGAATTCGATCAAATTCTCAATATTAATGGCCGAGTTAAAAGAATCCCTTCCATCCAATTTATATCTTTTCGCAGCTGGTTGAAAATTGTCTAGTTTGTAAATCGGAATTACCTCGATTTCATTTTTTTCATTCATCTGGCTACACATAAAACGAAGCTTATGTTCATTTTTACACCAGCCTCGAAGTGTTGACTCTGGCACTCCAATGTCCCTTGAAACAGAGGCTTTGGTCTCCCCTTGATGAATACGTTGAATAGCCCGAATTTTGTCGTTAGGTGTTAGATTGCGCAATGGCCGCTTACCATGTGTACTCATGCGAATATTTAATTGTTGAAACGTAGGTGGATCCATAGTCGTACTCGATGTTGCGCTCAGATAATTTTTAAAATATAACGATCAAGAAATTAGATCAGTATTAGAAAAGAACACATAATCTTCTAGAAGTAGGAGCTTGGATGGAGAAGATTATATTTTAAATATTTTTCAGTAGTATCAGAAATATTTGAGCAGAACTACAGACATTAAAGTCGAAAACAAAAAGTCTACTTATGTGCTTCCGCGTTTAGAATTTTCCCAAAAGTGACAAACAATGCTAGTATTTCGATGATAATAATTTGACGTTTACGAAAATATTTCTTTGTTTTTTTCCTTCACGATTTCGCGCACAGTGGTTTATGTATAGGGAAATATTTAGTATCGCGCCGGTTAAGTATCGTTTATAGAAGGGGGGTAGCCAACCCCCGCCCCCCTTATTGGAAAGAGGAAGGGTAGAACTTTTTAATAAACCCACCCTCGACCCCCTAGAGCCCCTATAGACCTGTAGGGAGTCCTTTGAAAATTACCAAAAATCAGTGTTTTTGCTCATTCTTCCATGCAAACTGAAAACAATGCAACCCAGCCAACATTTTTGTAAGTACTTTTAATATTAATAAACAGAAACGTTATATTGAAGTATTAGTAAGTGAAAAGTGCATAATATAAGTGAAAAAGTTATTCACAATATACAAATTATCAATGTAAAAGTTGCCAATTTTTTAACTTTAAATGCAAATATCTTTAAAACTATAAGTCAGTATTTTAGCATTTCATTCATTTCTGCATTGGCGGCCTTCGGCCGCTCTTTAAAAAATAACTCTGGCCGGTCCAACACCGGCAAGCCATCCACAGTATTTTAGCATTGAACACCTTTTCGCGTTCACTTCATACATTTACTGCTAAGTGGGTTTAATTTATTCCCTTTTGTTCGTGCTTTCTCGGTAATTTGACAGTTCAAATTAGGCAGTCATTTTGGTTTTTCGCATTATTGAACTTAATGCAGAAGAAGGTGTATTTTATTTAAAGATTTACAAAGAAATTAACCATCAAAAGTAATTAAAAACATTACTAGTGGTTTTTATAATTCATAAGTAATATATGTGCGTGAAAATGTATCCATAATTGGCTTGGTACAATGCACAGCAGATGAAGATACACTAGCATATATTTAGAAATCGGCAAAAAATAGCATTTTTTAAAGTGAATTTGTGGAAAAATTTGTGAACCGATTTTTATAAAATATGTTTTAAAATAAAGTTCGATAATTTAAGCATACATGCGTGTTTAAAATTTTCAATTTGGTTCTTTCGTTTAGGTACAGTGAACCAAAATTAACCGGCGCGATACTAAACCCGACCCTATGTATATTTTAAGTTCATATAAAACTTATGAACACTACACGCGTTTTTGGCGCTATGTGTAATACACCACTGAGTAAAGCGTAAATTTGTAGTTTGCTTCATTTCTGCTACTGTGTATGCATTTTAATCACATATTTCTAGAAGAGGATTTCAACTTACCACTTTTTCATAGCAGTATAATTAAAATATTATAATATAAAGGGATCTGGGGTCGACTTTATCCTGATCAATGATAAATATAGTTATAGCCGCAGGAAGCTTATAGTTTTCGAGATATACGCGTTTAAAGTTGAAAATCTGCAATATTTTAATTACGTATTTTCGATATATAAAATTAATTTTGCACTTATATTTTTCACTTTTATATCCACTAACACTTCACTAATTCATTTGTACACATTTATTTTATATAATATAGTGCAAAATAGCTATTAATATACAAATAAATTATCGTTGAATTATGATTATTTAAGAATAACAATTGAATTACAAACTGTCAAATAATCAGTGTTACCTTATCGACATCATTTGTAATAAAGTGAACAGATTATACCCCAAATACGAGAATCAACAACCTATCAAAAAAATAACCCTGATCGGTCAAACACCGAAGTGTATCAGATTTTTTTCGCAAAAAGGAGTTCTACGCGAAAAAGATTTGATACACCCCGGTGTTTGACCGATCAGGGTTATTTTTTTGATAGGTTGTTGATTCTCGTATTTGGGGTATAATCTGTTCACTTTATTACAAATGATGTCGATAAGGTAACACTGATTATTTGACAGTTTGTAATTCATTTGTTATTCTTAAATAATCATAATATAACAATAATTTAAATGTATATTAAAAGCTATTTTTGCACTATATTATATAAAATAAATGTGTACAAATGAATTAGTGAAGTGTTAGTGGATATAAAAGTGAAAAATATAAGTGCAAAATTAATTTTATATATCGAAAATATGTAATTAAAATATTGCAAATTTTCAACTTTAAACGCGAATATCTCGAAAACTATAAGCTTCCTGCGGCTATAACTATATATATCCTTGATCAGGATAATCTCCTCTATCCGACCATATCCTTTTTATCCTTGAAATCCTGGGACGGTATACTAAATTCTTCCCGGGATCCACAAACAAAAATATTCTAAAATTATTTATGCAGAAAAATTGAATCTTATATGAAGAGGAAACACCATGTTTTTTACTTGAAGCTTTTACAAATGAACACTTTTATACGAAATATGGCATATTACTTATGCTGGGGATTAAAATTTGTGTAGTCTTGCAACATATTGCTACAGAAAATAATAGTTTTAATCACCTAACGGTAGTATGTATCAGCCAAAACTAATGAAGATGTATAGGGTCATATGTACATATAGTACGTATATAAATGACCAGGATGATGAGACGTGTTGAAATCCGGGTGACTGTCTGTCTGTCTGTTCATCCGTACATCTGTCCACGCATGCTGCAACTTGAGTAAAAATAAGATATCTTGATGAAACATGACAAAGAAAGTAAGGACATTAATCTAAAACGTATAAAATGTCTTAACTAAGCCGTAAATTAAAATACAGAACTCAAATTTAGCCCTTAGGTACCGATTGCATCGACTACAGTGCTAGTTCTTTTTTTATCGAAAATATCGGGCAATGTGTGAGATATGTAGTACAACTGAAATTCGGAAAGGATTATGAATGAAAAATAGACACAAAAATAGGCTGAATTAGGTCAATACTTCCATATACCTAATATAAATATTTTCGAACTTCGTAGTGACTTTATGCCCTTCCTTACTTATTATTTTTTTGTTTTGCATCCTGTACCTGGGATTAAAATTTAATTTGTGTGGGATTAAACTATTTTTTTTTAATCACGAATTTGGAAGTTTAGTTCAACTGTTCACAAATAAGGACAAGCTAATTTCGGTTGTATACGACCACTAAAAAGATTCGCAACTCTCAGTTTCGTTTCTTGCAAATTATTTTATAAAATTACAATATAAAACCTGTCGAACAAAGCGTTTAAAAATTTGATATGGTTCCAAAGCTGTTTTTATTTTCGGAAGAATCCGAGTCATGTCTCTTCATTTAAATATCGTACAAGCTCCATAATCGGAACAACCTTATCCTTATTTCAAAGCTAAAAAACTCTAATCAACATACAAGGTAGTTTCCTTATGCTTCGATACAGCGTTTAGCCCGGTCAATTAGCATTTCAAATTAGTGTTTAAGGTCATTTTTCGGAATGCTCTTGAGAATATCGGTCGTCGCCTTTTGGATAGCTGAAATGTTCTGAAACCAGTGTCCTTTCATGGGCAAATAAAGTTTTCCAAATAGGTAAAAATTGCAGGGAGCCAGATCAGGTAAGTAGGGTGAGTGATTAATGGTTAATATGGAGTTTTTTGTCAAAAAATCAGTGACATGTGTACGGATGACACGGCGCATTATTGTGCAACAGGCGCTAGGACCCTGCCTCACGGTATTGTGGTCGAGCACGACGAATGCGTGACAAAAGACGCTTCATAACACCAAGATAAAACACGGCATTAATCGTTTGGCCAGGTGGGACGAACTCTCGGTGTACAATACCCTCGGAATCGTAAAAACAAATCAACATTGTCTTTATTTTTGACTTCTGAAGACGACTTTTTTTCGGTGATGGCTTTGGTCCTCACGACCTTCTTGGAATCGCTTAAACCACTCATGCACATTACTACGGGATAGGCACTGATCATCATAAACTTTTTTCATCATTTGAAATGTTTCAGTAAACGTTTTCCCAAATTTAAAACAAAATTTAATTTTTGCTCTTTGCATTTTACGGCCGATGACCAAAAGCTGCTGTCACTTTTTGATCGATAACATCAATTGTATGTAGTTATCCAAATGTCTTAAAATTTTTACCAAATGTCAACAAGAGATCAAACTCTTTATTTCATATACCCACCAATAGGTGGCGCCACCAGAAACAGTTATATTTAAAAAGTTCTGTTTCTTTTGCGACAGACCTTGTAGTTTTTAAACACTAGTCGCTATGCAACGATGCTAAAAATACTCTGTTTTTAATTCGTTTTGCGTCAATTATTTTTGGAATGTTAACGTAAATGCAATTGTTTAAATTGACAGCATTTTAAAAGGGTTAAAAGTAATGCATCGAAATAAATTTGAGTTTTAATGTATGATAATATATAATATATAGTATTAATGATAAATAAATAAACAGTAATCTTGAGCTTGTTATTTGAAAATGATAGGAAGAAAAATAAAATATTGGCCGAAATGCCTATTGAGTGGCATAATGGTAAAAATATTCAAAAAAGAGAAAAGTATCAGGGAATAGCTAAAATTATGAACTACTCCAAAAACGTAGCTAATACTTTTCACGACGTGATACCCCTGAAACTAAGGGTACAAAAGGCAAAAACTTAACCCGTTTCAACTAAATGTTGTTACGCTACGCCCAGAAAATGCTTTTCAAACTTCTTATAACTTAAAAATGGAATTGAATTATTTTTTAAATCCTACATTGTGGGAACAACATTCTGAGAATGTTTAAATAGTCTACTACATACTCTCTTTCCCTTATCCGTATAATGCAACCTCATACTATAATCGAAAGTTAAAGTATTTTCTTTCACGACACCTAACATAATGCCTTACGTCAAATTCAATAAGTGTAGTATATTTGTTTCATCCGCCAAAAACACGTTTCATGAATTTTGGCTTTTAGTTCGCCAACTGGTTAATTTAGGTCTTTCCTGTATATTCAACTTAAACTAACTCTTTGCAGTTGTCTCCAAGCTATAGTACTTGTAACTACATCATTCAATTCCATTTTCAAGTCATTGGAACCTTTAAATGAATTTTCCTGGACACAGATTTGTCCCAATTATTTGTACACCAACGTATTTTAAACATATGTTGCGAAAATAAAAAATATATACCTTGCACAGTTTTGTTTATAAGTATGTGGAATTTTAAAGAACAACTCAAAAAATGTACGTAAGTTACCTTTTTTATTTCGGGATTAGAGAAAAAAAAAATTAATCATCGGAAATCGCCTATTGTTTTTCGAAATAGTGTTCATTAAGATATATGTATATACATACTTTTGCATTCGTTTGAACAAATTGTAGAAGCACTGTTTTGAGGCATCTCCAAAACATGCGTTCTGACCGCACCAACCGCCCCTTTGTCGAAAAACGTCGACCTATTGTTTATCTTTTACGTACGAAAAAAAAGATGTCATTCGATCCCAAGTGAGGACTACATCGAGGATGACTTACCAAATTGATATTTTGAGTACTCAAAAATGCAGTTGTTTCAAGAGAGTTTGTATTATCGTTGTGAAGAGTGATCCATCTGCGACGGTTGGTTTACTTGATTTCTTGAAAGACAACTGAAATTGCAGCAGTGTTGGGCGATTTATAAATGAAAATCGTCGGGTTCAGTGTCTAGACTTCTGGAAACGTGCCCGTGGTGGCCATGTAAAAGAAATCGAGTACCGTGCATAACGGCATCGAATGTACTTTTGCAGGAATAAGGAATTTCATTTACATCCAAATCGTTTTTGATTTATTTAAAAAACTTTTGTATCGCTCTTATTGAAAAACCCGTTATATATATGTATATATATATGTATATATGTAGTATATATATACATATATGTACTAGTGGCCCGGTACGTGCTTCGTTAAGTACAAAATCAAATAATCAATCAAATCAATTTCATTTATTCAAACAAAAAAATATTTTATTAATTGCTAGCTATTTTGAAACTTAATTGTAATCGTTTGAATAAAAATGGCATAGATATCAGTCGGATTCATAGAGATATGCGGTATCACAAAACTTCTCTTTTTGATTTATCAGTTAAAATTGTAGCTTCAATCAAATTTTGCCACAACTTTTTCATTGCCAATAGCAACAGGTTGCAAGAGTATAATATTTTCTGTGACACAAAAAGATGTCATTTGAAATGTCGATTTATATTGTTGAAAATTACTCAAAAATATCTGCGACGTTTGAGATGTCCAAAATATTAATGAATACAAAGATTCGGGTGGAGTTTCAATTGCTGGCAATCTCAGTTTGCCATTAGCACAACACATCCCGGGCGTTTCACCTTGAAAGTTAGCCGGATCACAATGCGGGCAAATTGCGGCCATCATTCCAATGTACGAGTAAATACTGTAGTCAATCTGTGTACAGAAAAAACACTTCTTTTTAATCCGTACTGTGAGAGTTCACGTTTGACTCTGAAATTCTTTATTTAAATTTGTTTCGTCAATACATTTCTTAATTCTAATCTCTTAACTAGGTACATATATATGTATATGTGTGTATGCTTAGTGTACATACACATGTGTAAATATGTATTTTATTTTTATTGCATTTTTCAGATACCAACGCATTGATATTTTACAGCTATTTAGATTAGTGCATCTGTTTATGCGACTTCATGGCATCCCGCCCCTCAACACAACACAACATTCACCACACCACATTCAGCACACAACGCAACATTCATCACACAACTCACCCTCATCACACAACACAACAGTCAGCACACAACCTACTTTATCATACACGCAACCCCACGCAACAAACAAACCACACTACACACACACCATAATCGTTTTTTTTTCACCACTCAGCCGATCAAAAG